>NC_056746.1:615865364-615991278 GCF_019279795.1 Protopterus annectens | reverse complement strand
AGCAGAAAGGTTTCCAAAGGGGGGGCCCTTTATTTTAGGGGGAAAATTCAAAATTAAAAGGGCCCCCAAAGGTGCCAAAGAAAAAATTTATGCCTTTTTTCAAGAACCCCACAGAAAGTGCAAAAGAAATTGCCAGTAATTTTTGGGACATTCCAATAGAATGCCTTTTTAAAGGGTGCCAAAGAAAAATTGAACCTTATTTCAGGGCCCGTTCCAAACAGAAAAAAAAAAAATGCCAGTGATATTTTTGGACCTTTTTAAACTTAAATGGGCCCCCAAAGGGCCAGTTGAAAACACAAATTCTTTGTCATCTTCAGACCAGCTTGAGCAGACAGCAGTGCAAAAGCAAAAAAATATTGCCAATGCCACATTTCAGGGATGGATTCCAAAGCTAGAAATGTGCCTTTCCAAAGAGGAGCTCAGTTTGAGAATACCACTGATGAACGTTCATCTTCAGACCAGCTTGAGCAGACAGCAGTGCAAAAGCAAAAAAATATTGCCAATGCCACATTTCAGGGACAGATTCCAAAGCTAGAAATGTGCCTTTCCAAAGGGGTGCTCAGTTTGAGAATACCACTGATGGACATTCATCTTCAGACCAGCTTGACCAGACAGCAGTGCAGAAGCAAGAAATATTGCCAGTGCTATATTTCAGGGACAGATTCTGAAGCTAGAAATGTGCCTTTCCAAAGGGGTGCTCAGTTTGAGAATACCACTGAAGAACCTTCTTTCATTTTCAGACCAGCCTGATCAGACAGCAGTGCAAAAGCAAGAAATATTGCCAGTGCCATATTTCAGCGACAAATTCCAAAGCTAGAAATGTGCCTTTCCAAAGGAGTGCTCAGTTTGAGAATACCACTGTTGAACGTTCATCTTCAGACCAGCTTGACCAGATAGCAGTGCAGAAGCAAGAAATATTGCCAGCGCTATATTTCAGGGACAGATTCTGAAGCTAGAAATGTGCCTTTCCAAAGGGGTGCTCAGTTTGAGAATACCACTGAAGAACCTTCTTTCATCTTCAGATCATCCTGATCTGACAGCAGTGCAAAAGCAAGAAATATTGCCAGTGCCATATTTCAGGGACAGATTACAAAGCTAGAAATGTGCCTTTCCAAAGTGGTGCTCAGTTTGAAAATACCACCAATGAACGTTCTTTCATCTTCAGACCAGCCTGACCAGACAGTAGTGAAAAATCAAGAAATATTGCCAGTGCCATATTTCAGAGATAGATTCCAAAGCTAGAAATGTGCCCTTCCAAAGGGGTGCTCAGTTTGAGAATACCACTGAAGATCCTTCTATCGTATTCAGACCAGCCTGATCAGACAGCAGTGCAAAATCAAGACATATTACCAGTGCCATATTTCAGGGACAGATTACAAAGCTAGAAATGTGCCTTTCCAAAGGGGTGCTCAGTTTGAGAATACCACTGAAAACCCTTATTTCATCTTCAGACCAGATTGACCAGACAGCAGTGCAAAAGCAAGAATTATTGCCAGTGCCATATTTCAGGGACAAATTCCAAAGCTAGAAATGTGTCTTTCCAATGGGGTGCTCAGTTTGAGAATACCTCTGAAGAACCTTCTTTCATCTTCAGACCAGCCTGATCAGACAGCAGTGAAAAAGCAAGACATATTGCCAGTGCCATATTTCAGGGACAGATTCCAAAGCTAGAAATGTGCCTTTCCAAAGGGGTGCTCAGTTTGAGAATCCCACTGATGAACCTTCTTTTATCTTCATACCAGACTGATCAGACAGCAGTAAAAATGCAAGAAATATTGCAGGTGCCATATTTCAGGGACAGATTCCAAAGCTAGAAATGTGCCTTTCCAAAGGGTGCTCAGTTTGAGAATACCACTGATGAACATTCATCTTCAGACCAGCTTGACCAGACAGCAGTGCAAAAGCAAGAAATATTGCCAGTGCCATATTTCTGGGACAGATTCCAAAGCTAGAAATGTGCCTTTCCAAAGGGTTGATCAGTTTGAGAATACCACTGAAGAACCTTCTTTCATCTTCATACCAGCCTGATCAGACAACAGTGCAAAAGCAAGAAATATTGCCAGTGCCATATTTCAGGGACAGATTCCAAAGCTAGAAATGTGCCTTTCCAAAGGGGTGCTCAGTTTGAGAATACCTCTGATGAACATTCATCTTCAGACCAGCTTGACCAGACTGCAGTGCAAAAGCAAGAAATATTGCCAGTGCCATATTTCAGGGACTGATTCCAAAGCTAGAAAAGTGCCTTTCCAAAGAGGTGCTCAGTTTGAGAATACCACTGAAGAACCTTATTTCATCTTCAGACCAGCTTGAACAGACAGCAGTGCAAAAGCAAGTAATATTGCCAGTGCCATATTGCAGGGACAGATTCCAAAACTAGAAATGTGCCTTTCCAAAGGGGTGCTCAGTTTGAGAATTCCACTGAGGAACCTTCTTTCATCTTCAAACCAGCCTGATCAGACAGCAGTGCAAAAGCAAGTAATATTGCCGGTGCCATATTTCAGGGACAGATTTCAAAGCTAGAAATGTGCCTTTCCAAAGGGGTGCTCAGTTTGAGAATACCACTGAAGAACCTTCTTTCATCTTCAGACCACCCTGACCAGACAGCAGTGCAAAAGCAAGAAATATTGCCAGTGCCATATTTCAGGGACAGATTCCAAAGCTAGAAATGTGCCTTTCCAAAGGGGTGCTCAGTTTGAGAATACCACTGATGAACGTTCATCTTCAGACCAGCTTGACCAGACAGCAGTGCAAAAGCAAGAAATATTGCCAGTGCCATATTTCAGGGACAGATGCCAAAGCTAGAAATGTGCCTTTCCAAAGGGGTGCTCAGTTTGAGAATACCACTGAAGAACCTTCTTTCATCTTCAGACCAGCCTGATCAGACAGCAGTGCAAAAGCAAGAAATATTGCCAGTGCCATATTTCAGGGACAGATTCCAAAGTTAGAAATATGCCTTTCCAAAGGGGTGCTCAGTTTGAGAATACCACTAATGAACCTTCTTTCATCTTCAGACCAGCCTGACCAGACAGCAGTGCAAAAGCAAAAAATATTACCAGTGCCATATTTCAGGGACAGATTCCAAAGCTAGAAATGTACCTTTCCAAAGGGGTGCTCAGTTTGAGAATACCTCTGATGAACGTTCATCTTCAGACCAGCTTGACCAGACAGCACTGCAAAAGCAAGAAATATTGCCAGTGCCATATTTCAGGGACAGATTCCAAAGCTAGAAATGTGCCTTTCCAAAGAGGTGCTCAGTTTGAGAATACCACTGAAGAGCCATATTTCATCTTCAGACCAGCCTGATCAGACAGCAGTGCAAAAGCAAGAAATATTGCCAGTGCCATACTTCATGGACAGATTCCAAAGCTAGAAATGTGCCTTTCCAAAGGGGTGCTCAGTTTGAGAATACCACTGACAAACGTTCATCTTCAGACCAGCTTGAGCAGACAGCAGTGCAAAAGTAAGAAAAATTGCCAGTGCCATATTTCAGGGACAGATTCCAAAGCTAGAAATGTGCCTTTCCAACAGGGTTCTCAGTTTGAGAATACCACTAAAGAACCTTCTTTCATCTTCAGACCAGCCTGATCAGACAGCAGTGCAAAAGCAAGAAAAATTGCCAGTGCCATATTTCAGGGACAGATTCCAAAGCTAGAAATGTTCCTTTCCAAAGGGGTGCTCAGTTTGAGAATACCACTGATGAACCTTCTTTCATCTTCAGACCAGCCTGCCCAGATAGCAATGCAAAAGCAAGAAAAATTGTCAGTGCCATATTTTATGGACAGATTCCAAAGCTAGAAATGTGCCTTTTCAAAGGGGTGCTCATTTTGAGAATACCACTGAAGAACCTTTTCTCATCTTCAGACCAGCTTGATCAGACAGCAGTGCAAAAGCAAATAATATTGCCAGTGCCATATTTCATGGACAGATTCCAAAGCTAGAAATGTGTCTTTCCAAAGGGTTGCTCATTTTGAGAATACCACTGAAGAACCTCCTTTCATCTTCAGACCAGCCTGACCAGATGTAGCATGTCTTGAATAATTTCAGGGACAGATTCCAAAGATAGAAACAGATGAGTACATGAGCACTTTGGACAACATATGGACTTTAAGGACATGATGAAAGACATGGACATCATTAAGAAACCAGCAAAATCACAGGTATAATCTCGTACAAATTGAAGGGTTCGTACCTGTTAATTTTTTTTTTTACAAATACACTTTGATGTTAAACGATGTTGCTAGAGTTAACTGTTATTTTAAGAATTAGAATGCGATATTGAATTTTTGGCAAATATTATGCATTTATTATATTTATTTATTGTTCAAATTCACGTACAATACAGCCAGGGCATCGACTTTGGTCGCCCGTGACAGCAATACAGTTAATTATATGATATATTTTGCATGCGGCCTCAAGACAATTTCTGTTGACTCAGTGCGGCCCCTGCAAGTGAAAAGGTTGGACACCCCTGCTCTAGAGAGAAAAGGAATGAAGGTCAGCAGGACTAAGACAGAATATATGTGTGTGAATGAGAGGGAGGATAGAGGAATGGTGAGGATGTTTAAATACTTGGGTCAATAGTTCAGAGTAATGGTGATTGTGGAACAGAGGTGAAGAGGAGAGTACAGGCAGGATGGAGTGGGTGGAGAAGAGTGTCAGGAGTGATTTGTGATAGACGAGTACCTGTAAGAGTGAAAGGGATGGTCTACAAGAGGGTAGTGAGATCAGCTATGTTATATGGGTTGGAGACAGTAGCATTGACAAAAAGGCAGGAGTTTGAGCTGGATGTGGCTGGATTAAAGATGTTAAGATTTGCACTGGGTGTGATGCGGGTGGACAGGATTAGGAATAAGTATATTAGAGGGTCAGCTCAGGTTGGAAGGTTTGGAGACAAAGCCAGAGAGGCACGGTTACGTTGGTTTGGACATGTGCTGAGGAGGGATGCTGAGTATATTTTGAAAAAGATGCTAAGGATGAAGCTACCAGGTAAAAGGAAAAGAGGAAGGCCTAAGATAAGGTTTATGGATGTGATGAGAGAGGTCATGCAGGTGGTTGGTGTGACAGAGCAAGATGCAGAGGACAGGAAGAAATGGAAACAGGTGATCTGCTGTGGTGACCCCTAATGGGAACAGCCGAAAGAAGATGATGATTAGTGGAGAGTCCAAAAAAGGTTTCCAGAGGCCAAACTGGAATGTTTAAATGTGCCCAATGCAAACATGTAAAGGTTACTAACAAGATTATTATTAGGGAAAAGCCTTATCAGATTTGGGGAAAATATTCCTGTGATTCCCAAGGGGTTGTGTATGGGGCAATCTGCAACCAGTGCAAAGCTTACTATACTGGCAAAATGGAACAAAAGTTCAAACAAAGAATATATGAGCACCACTATAGCATACGTAGGCAGATTAGCACTAATGCTCTAGCAAGGCATGTCGTAGAACATACAGATCATAATTTTAGTTTTTTTGTCCTGCAAAAGGTGGACCAAAACATTAGGGGAGGGCCATGACAACTTAGACTGGAGGAAGCAGAATTGGAGTGGCAGACTCGTACTATGGCGTATGTCATGCCTGGGTTAAATGAGTATGTGTCTATAAAGTGCCTTCTCAAAATAAAAGCTTTAATTAGATAAGTGTAACAAAGTTATAGTGCTAGTTGAATGGATTCAATATATTTATACATAAACATACATCTTATTTTCAATATTGTTTTTTGATTTTATTATTATATATTTTGATACAAAGTCAAGCTTTTATGGTACGGCCACTTTAGGTAGTGGTTGGTATTTTTAACAACAAGAAGCTTAGGTTTGTGGAAAACCGAATGATTTGGGTTAAAGGGTGTTGAATATCTACTATAACATAAAGTCTTGGTTCAGCAGTTTAAACACTTGGTCATAGAAATTGTTGCATATGTAACTAATTGATTGATTGCCTGATTGACTTAACATGATGTATAAAAGTAAAGGTTGTGTGTCTGAAAGTGTATTTTAAACTTGGGTTATGGTCTGAAGAAGCTGGCGTATTATTGCCAGTGAAAGCGCTTACCAAATAAAAGTGTAGGGCATTTGTTTGAAGCCAGTAATCCTCTTTATGATGTACTTCTGTGGCCTTTCCAGCTTCTGCAGATGTCTTGTGAGGTACATTCCAAAAGGGGCATTGTACTGTATAATAGGTCTAATGAGTGTCGAGTAGAGGGGAACAATGACCTCTTTTTTCCTGGATGAAAACCCTTTTATGATGAGGTGTGTCATGTAGAAGGACTTCCTGACTACTGTGGCAATGTGACTATCAAAGGAGAGACTACTGTCCACCTGGGTCCCAAGGTCTCTTATCACACATTCAGTGTTAAGTAGATTGCTGCCTATGTGGTAGTTCATGGGTACAGAGTTTTTACCAAAGGGGATGACACCGCACTTTTTGGCATTGAGCTTGAGGCCATGGCTCTGACACCAGGCCTCTGTCTCAGCGAAGCCCTTCTGTAAGACGTCCACATCATTTGGGGACTTGACTATGGCTCCTAGTTTGCAGTCATCTGCAAACTTCATTAGGCAGAGGACTTCTGTGTTAGCCTGTACTTCAGAGAAGTAGATACCAAACAGGAGAGGTCCCAGGACGGAACCCTGTGATACTCCACTTGTCACTGGTTTGAGGTCAGACTTGGAGTCTGCAACTTTTACAATGTGGGTTCTGTCAGTGAGCTAGTTGGCAACCCATCTTGTGACATAGGGATTTATACCTAGTTTAGTGAGTTTAGCTATAATTCCAGAATGGGGAATGGTGTTTAAAGTCTTGGCGAGGTCAAGATAGGCTGTGTGAACCACCTTACCCTCATCTACGGCTTTGGTGACTGCCTCAAAGAAGTCAATCAAGTACTAGATTAGTATTGGATTCTACCTGAATGGGAGTGATACTAAGGGACTGTATGAAAAAGGAGGGTTTAATATTGTTGGACATTTTAAGTAGGAAGAGTAACAGCTTTGTTTTTTAGGGTTAAGGATGAGCTGGTTGTTGGGAGATCCATGTTTCAAGCAAGTTAAAAGATGCCTGAGTAGCTGAGAAAAGCTTAGAGGGAGAGTTGGCTGTGGTGATGACTGTAGAATCATCTGCATATTACGCTAAAGATGATTGAGGACAGAAGGTATAGAGCTGATTAGTAAATATATTAGAAAGTAAAGGCCCTAGGATAGACCCTTGAGGTACACCCATATTTACAGGGTCTATATTAGAACACCGAACTTTCAAAATTAAGAGTGTTCTAATATTAAACCCTAATAATCGAAAATTTAAAACCGAACATACAGAACCTCAAATTTTTTCCTAGGGAAAAAAATTGCTGTTTCAAAACACATACACACAACACAAGCACACCAAACAAACAGCAATCCACACACATACACCTAAACCCTTACACCTAACCCTACACTAAACTATACATACACCACTAACTATCCACTTACCTTAACCCAAACCCTAACCCTAACCCTAAGGTCCGTTACTATTGCACAGTCACCTCACCTGAGCCCAAACCCTAACTCACCTACCCCACCATAACCCTCACATCCACACAATCGCACACTTACCTGACCCATGCCCTAACCCTAACTCACCTAACCCACCCTAACCCTCACGTCCACACAATCGCACACTTACTCAAACCCGACCCTTAACTTTCCATTACAGCGCTGAAAATACCGAAGGAACAGAAATGGGCAACCAAATTCTTTCACTAGGAAATAATTTGGTTTTCTGTTTCTTCAACATTTTCAGCGTTTGCTGAAAATGGGTCGATATTAGAACACTCAAAATTTTGAAAGTTCGGTGTTCTAATATAGACCCTTTTTGTTAGGAGAGGAGGGGAGAGTGCAGAGTGCCATCTCACTGACTCAGATCTATCAGTGAGCTAGCTAGAAAACCATGCAACAGTATCAGAGGAGAAGTTGAGGTTATGCAGCTTGTGCAGTGGAAGAGAGTGTCAGATAGTGTCAAAAGCTTTTGAGAGGTCCATGAATAGGCAAGAAATAAGTTTATGGTCATCCATGGCTATAGAGACACTGTTGAGGAAGGATAATAGAGCTTATAGTGGTGCAATGTTTAGGTCTGAAGCCATGTTGAGTGGGTGTAAGCAGATTTTCCTGTATTAGATACTACATTACTTGTTTATGAATACATTTTTCTAGTACTTTAGAGAAAGGGGATAGGATAGCGATAGGTCTAAAGTTGGAGATATCAGAGGGGTTACCTCCTTTGTGTATAGGTAGAGTGTAGCATTGTTTCCAGATGGAAGGGACTTTAGATTCAGAGACAGAGCGATTAATTAGGATAGATACAGGGAGAGCAAGAGAGTCAGCTGCTAGTAGAAGAAAAGTGAAAGGAATATTGTCAGCTGATGCTGAGCATGGTTTTAATTTAGAGTAGAGTTTTGATGTAGCTAGTAGGTACAGGTTTGAGGGAGAAGGTATTTGAGGAGATAGTATTAGGAGTAGGTATAGAAAAGTTGGAGATATTAGTAGTAGAGGAGTTTGGGTTAGGATTCAGTAGCTTAGATATTGAATCGATAAAGTAGGTATTGAAGATAGTGGCAGTTTCTTCAGATGTCTTGTCTGGGCATGGATTGGGGGAGCTAAGATTACTGGAATGTAATATTTGGTTAAAAGAGTTCCAGAATTTTTTAGAAATAGATTTTACAGCTGTGGGAGGTTTGTTATAGAAGTCCTTTTTATCTTTATGTGTTTTTTTGTCAGATTTCTGAGTTCTTTATATTTTTGTAAGTCTGCAGAGAGCTTAGTTTATGACCATTTTTTCCATAATTTGTCTCTAGTTATCATAAGGGTACAAGTGGTTTTTGAAAGCTATGGAGATACAGTGGACTTAATTCGGACTCTGCAAGGGGGAGCAAGTGAGTCTAAGATGCTAAGGAAGGTGGAGTTGAAAGCTAAGACTGCTTCTTCTAGTGGGAGTTGGGTAAGGAATTTCCAGTTTACTTTAGAGAGGAGGGCATTAAAGTTTTCTGGATGGAAGTTTGAGAGTTTACGACAAGTGATAAATTTAGGAGGTTTAGAAAGTGGGGAGTGAACCTAAGCATTTTTATAGGGGGATGATCGCTCGGGGTGTTTGGTAGGGTTTCAGGGTTATGATATTTGGAAGGATTAGATACAAGTACCCAGTCAATAAGAGTACTAGATGTGTGAGAGTTGTTTGTATGAGTAGGTTGGGAGATTAGCTGTAGATTAGCTGTGTAAAGCCATATAAATTAATATGAGTATTAGAGTTTGGATTACTGAGTGTTAACCGGTTAATGTTGACATCCCCAAGGAGGATAGTTTCATTGGGGATGTGTTGAGAAAAGTATGAAAGAATATTTTCGAGCAGAGGAATGTTGTCTCCTGGAGGAATATAGATGGCTTCTATTGTGATAGTGGTGTTGTCATTTATTTTAAGGTTAGCTGTAAGTAGTTCAGCAAGAGAAAAGGATGGGATAGGTTTCATAATACTTGTAATGGTTAGGTGGTTGGAGTAGAGGATGGCAACGCCACCCCCTTTTTTGTTTTGGTGATCTTTGCAGAGTATATTATAATCGGGGGGCGAATGTCTTTATCAGAGGTTTGGGGTTTTAGCCAAGTCTCTGTTAGGGTGATGACATCAGGGGTGTGGAAGGCTATCCAGGCATGGATTTCACTAACTTTGTTTAGAATATTATAGGCATTCATAGAGTAAAAGGAAATGTTTGTTTGGAGAGGATGAGTTTATTAAGTTGGGAGAGGTAGAATTATCCATGGTGGGGTGATAGATGGGACCAGGATTTGGATGTATGCCTCCTGATAGAAGCAGGGCTACATGAAGTTGGTAAAGTTTGTAATTAAATGGGTTGTAAGTCAAGTAAGTACTTAGTCTTGGTTTTAGATGCTAGAGAGTGAGGGGGAGGAAGTTTGATTTTAGGCAGAGGGATATTCATGGAAAAGATAGAGGAGGAGATTGTAATAGAGTACTGCAGAGATGAGAAGCAGTTAGTATAGGGATTAGTGAGATCTGTATGGACAAGTGGTAATGGAGTAGTACAAGATGTAAGAATAAGAAGGAGAAGTAATGGAGGAAAGAGGAAAATAGAGAGGGTTGCAAAAGCCATGGCCTAAGGTGGGGAAGTAGGACTGGGATGGAGTGAGGAGTGGGTAAGGGACTAGGAAAAGTAAGTTGTTGGACCTGTTAGAGAGTTGAAGTAAACCTTAAGTGAAACAACCTGTGGGGGGAGTAGGGGATATGTAGAAATGAGGACTTGCAGCAGACTAAACTATGAAGTGATAAGTAGGGGTGGGTAAGGTGTTTAGAATGTTATAGCAGACAGGAAGGGGTTGAGTTAGGGGAGGAAGGGATTAGGTGGCTAGGTATAAAGGAAATGATATGGGGGGTGGGAGGGGAGCGAAGTGAGCCCGAGCTTAGCGAGGGTGAATAGAGCGGGATGGGCCAGGAAGATTTACCACAAGAAACAATCAGCAGGCCAGGAGGGAAACAATAAGGAGCACACAGTGAGAGTCAGCAGGTAAGTAGAAGAGGTGCGGAGGTGTAGACAGAGAAGGAAGAGATGTAATAGCAAGGTATACACAGGTATGTGCAGTAAGATAAAAACAGTTAAAAGGAAACCACAAACAGAAAAACAAAAAGAGCATAGCTAACTAAGAGAGAGTTGACACTAGGGTAGTGACTAACTTATAGATGGCAGAGAGAGACAGAGGCAAGGTTTCTAAACAGGTGAGTATGAGGGGGACTCTCGGTGGTATGCAGGTATCCTGTACAGTAGACAAAGTAAGACTACTTTGTGGTATGAGCTTAGAACATACTTTTAGTGTAAACTGGCAATACAATAGAGCACAGGCGTAATTCGAGGAGTTGGAGCAGTATCAGTAAAGGTAGACTGAGGGAAGACACTTTGCTTTTAAAACCTAGGGAAAACAGGAGGGGAGAGAGTGTGTTGAATATAAAAGCTAGGGAAAAAACAAAAACAACACAGGTACTATACACGCAACTATTGATAACAGCTAGAGAGGAGTTAGTTGAGATAAAATATGAAACATACAGAAATAAAATAAAGTACATATGCTATTAACTTTTACAGATTAGAGCAGTAACAATGTGAGACAAAAGTTCAGTAACTTACTTCTACTATAACACTTTCACATAAACAATGGTAAAATTCACATAAACAATGGTAAAACTATTAACCATGATGTCTTAGTGTGAAACAACTGACAACAAAATTGAAAATGAATTTACTGAGAGATTAGAACCATCTTAGTAGCTGGGAGGACCACGGTTTAATAATTATCTCAGACAGGCACTGTTACACTCTCTAGAAAACAGCAATAAAAGAAATAACATATTTTCATTTGTGGCTGACATAGTACCCACATTTAGTTAAATATTATTACAGCTGAATATATAAACAGAGCAAGTACTGCAGTTATTCAAACCTAAAACCATTATATATGTAATCTTGTAAACACTAACTGGATAACAACTGTCTAAAGCAAGTGTGACTGTATGTATGACATTTTACTGTTCCTCAATGAACAATTTGCTCAGTAACACATTTACCTAATGACTAATCTGTACACATGCAAGCATGTAAGAAGCGCATTTTGTTGATTAATGCATACTGTAATTATGACTGAAATGGTCTGCATGTATCAGTTTATTTACCTGATGAATAAACAAACATTAAGACAATAAATAGCACAATGGACATACAAATAAATGATGAAATCAATCAGCCATTACTTCACCTTAAGTGAAACTGCATTAAAATAAATCTGTGACCAAGAAAGGATAAAGACTGGTGGCGCCATCAGTTTCTTTTCTTTTATATGCTGCCATCTGAGTTAATCCTACTAGACCAGTGCCATCTTTTCAGGGGAGAAATGGAGTTGTATTCATACTGATTAGGGGACATATATCAAGAACACCAGTGATATTCCTCTACACTTTTCTACAAGTGCCTTGGGATCTTTTACCTCCAACAGTGTTACCAACAGCTCAGACAGACAGGCCTTGGTTTAATATCTCATCTGGAGGACATCACACTCAATATGCAGCACCCCTGCCCCACACTGCAAAACTGGAGAGCTAACTCCAAGTACCCAGCATGGAAATACATCATCTTATTTTCTTCCATGGGTCAAGTCCATGATCAGTTACAAAACCGGACTTACTTAATGAAAATATCATTATGTAAAATGTAAATACTTAATAAATACTGGAGATAAAGCACATGGCTTGTGCTTCCTCAGATCCAGCTGTACTGGTCCTGTTTCTTGCACTGGTATGTTCTCTTAGTCTCATACAAACACAGCCAACTGTTTGCCACACGTTTAGAGTTTGCTCCTGTTGTTTCATTCAGACAGTGCAGCAGACCTTAGTATTACCAGTTATTCTACTTCCCTTAATCTGTAGTGCTATATATAACTCAAGGCTAATGCAGTGTTATTATACATGTGAGATGACTGACAGCAGATGAATAGCAAATGTCTATATTAAATGAGATACGACTCAGAAAGGCAGTGATAATCACCAGACTCACTGAGCTCTTTAAAATTAAACAGCTTTGCATGGTGCTTACATTTTATTTGTGAGCCAATTGTTTGAATGTTTGCATCTTCATACAAGTTTGTTATTGCAAACAGTTATCATATGATGGGAACATTAATCCTTCAAGAATGAAATCATTATGGTATACGTGCAAGCACATAATTCATTTTTTCTACTAAATATATGTGTCTCTTTATTTTAATTACTGTCTTTCCAGTCTTATTTCTTACTGTTAGTCATATAACAACAAAGCTCCTTTAGGTTTCTACTTCTTTACTTAATTGGTCTGTCCCATGCAATATTTTGTCACTGCTAAGAACACTTTCTGATTTATGGAGGTTAAAATCACCAAAACACTTTATATGAATTGTACAATCAGCTAAAGTCATAAAATGATTTATGACTTTTCCACACGGATAAAGCACCTTGTAATTCAAAGCAAGCTTATAAAACAAATGTCTTTCTGAATAGCACTATTCCTTTTATTGTATATTTTTTGTTAGTGATTTGAACACATAGTGATATGCTATTCATATGTCATTATTTCTCCTTTCTATATTCGGGTTTTGGCTGAAAATGTTCAACCTAGGCCAGTTATCAAATGATAGAATAAATAAATAGAACATTAAATATTGTTGTTTAACTCTGCCTTTGGCATCCTGCAAAGACTGATTCTCACAAATGCACATTTAGAGGTAGTACATGATGCGTGTACTTATTCTTCTGTTATGCATCTCAATAACAACACCAAATAGCCAGGTTGGAATTATTACAGTTAGCAATGTTTACATCAATGACAGATACACACCTAGCTGCAATACCACTTTCCATCTTGTAAATTGCATCCCTTCAGCTGTAATATGCCTTCTCAGATACAGCATACCTATCTTAACTCTACTACTATCACTTTATAATAACACAAAAAAATACCATTCTGTAAGTTCTGTGATCACCTAGCAACTGTACTGTTATTTTTCTGTTGTAAAACAGATTGCCTACCCATGTAGAGTGTCATTTCTGAGTAAATGCAGAGACTTCCAACTGTAAAACTGCCACATTTCTAATATCTCCATAATGGTATTGCAAAGCTGCCATCTGTCAGTGCTTGAATGTACTTGCTATCCGTTATGCTATGGCCATAAAGTTAAAACACATTCTCTTCCTAGCTATAATGCAACCATTTCCTGATAATGTATTTAATAACCTCCATACCTCACTTATAATAGTGACAACGTTCAAGTGCCTTAGTTCTATTACAAGTGCTTTAGCTCTCTCTCTCATATATATTACCATATTCCCAGTTCTCATCATGTGCAATGACATATTTTACTGGATGTATTACTAGCTCTGAAAGGTAGAACTGCTATGTCTTAGCTGTAACACTTCTCCTTCTAATTATTTTTCATCTGTTAAGACTGTTCCAGCATAAGTGCAGAAGAAACTGTTTATTACATCACCATTAATCTATTATAATACTCCATGTCTTATACTATTGACAAGCCTCAGACACAGTAATAACATCACATACTGATAATGAATTAGCTAGACTTGATTCTTGTACTATCTGTACTCAGCAAAGCCTGGATCTTGTAGCCTACTGAGAGTACAGTCTCTGCTCTTGAGTTATATAATCCTTTTGCATATGTTTTTTTTTTTTTTATTTCAAAGCACACTGACATTTTAGTCCTTTTTTTTAAACATTTGCTGTCTTTCAAGGTACTTGAAAGATGAAAGAGAATTATGAATGTACTGCTACCTAACAGCTGTCTGCAATACATTACTGTCAAGTCAAGAGGGCCCATAATGTAGGCAGACATTGGAAATAAATGCCACAATACAAAGAAAAACTACAGCAGCTGAATACATGTTAACAGGGCACATAGCACAGCTGCACTTGGTGATATCCTAAGGAATGTAGCCTACAATTATAAATCATACTGTCCCCAGTAACATCCACCAGTGTCAGGTCACCCAACAAACTTGATGAAGACTCTGGGTTTATTTTTCATAGTCCCAGTGGACATTGTGTCATACCAGTGGTAATGACAACATCCTACCAGTGTCTGCAGCTTCTAATGTCCACATCTCCTGGAAATCTGCATCAGCATAAGGACATCAGTAAGAAAGTGACCACCTTTCCTTTTGATGTTTTGTCTTGCTGGCCTTTAGGTCACCGTTTCCTTTCACTGCAGGCAATAATCATGTTGTCTCCAGTTAGAATTCAGAAGCAGGTTATGCTTAATGGGTATTTATTCTTCTTATATTATTGTGAGTATGCAAAAATATAATCATCTGGGATTTGGAGATCTGGAGGTCAGTAAGAATGCCTGAGGTTAACCAAGTGCAACAATACCACCATCACCACTACCACCACCAAAAATATAAGAAACAATCACTGGCATGTAAAAACAACAAGGCATTGCTGCAGGAAGCAACTGAATTGGTGGGTCTAATTGGAATGGGATGAGTCTCTATTATAGCAGATCAACAACCCTTATAAGATGGCGCAGTGGTGGAACAGTAGAGTTGTTACCTCACAGTAAGAGGTTCTCTGGTTTGATTCTCAGCCTAGGTGCCTTCTGTGTAGAGTCTGCATGTTCTCCTTGCATTCGTGTGGGTTTCTTCCCATTTCACAAATCATGCATTTGGAACATTTCTTCCTGGGCCACTGCTGAAAATTGGCTTTGTTCCAAGTTGGTCTTTCCCATTAAATAAATATGTGGTCAATCAACAGATGGAGTTATCCACTTGCATCCACAAATTGCCTTAGTACCTACTCTTTATGGCCCCTTTATTTACTATATTCACCTCCGATTGCCAGCTGTAACCAACATGGCCATCCTTAGGTGAAATAAGCCCTTGACAAAGGACTGCATACTAGTGGGTGGAGGGAGGGATTGAATACTGCAATGGTGAAGGCAAGGACATCTACCATTATGGTAAGAGTTTACACAACTGTACTAAGTGCTTACATTCACCGCTGCAATATTCATTACAAATGGCAGAGGGCCAAAGCTCAAGAAGAAACTTGGGAGGAGGAGGCAGCAGCAGAGCCCTTCAAGAAGCCATGAAGAATGGCATTGGCAAAACCAGCTCTAGCTCTGGAGATACAACCCAACTGGTAATGTTTGGTAAAGGTATGCACAGAAGTCCAGGCAGCTGCTTCAAGAATAGAATTAGTGTCTGAGCTCTTGAAAAAAGCACCACAAAAAGCCACAGCTGTAGTAGAATGAGCCTTTACAGAAGAAGGAAGTCTCTTGCTATGAAAACTGTTAACAAAAGGAAATAACCTTTGAAATCCTAGTAGAAATAGTTTGCTTAGAAACAGCCAAACCTAAAGACCTAGGATGAAAAAAAACAAACAACTGATCAGATTTTCTGATAGATTTAGTCTTATCCAAATAAAATCTGAGCTGTCTATGCATGTCTAAAGTATGCAGCACCCTCTCACTGTCAGATTGCGGAGAAGGAAAAAAAGTAGGCAAATTAATAGACTTATTAAGTGACAACTCATTAACCACCTTGGGCATAAAAGAAGGGTTAGTATGCAAGGACACCCTGTCCTCATGAAATATTAAAAAAGGTGGACAAGCCATAAGGGCTTGCAACTTAGACACCTATCTGGCAGAAGTAAGAGCCAACAAAAGAACTGTCTTCCACGGACAATGTTGCAAGGAAGTTGAAACAGCAGGCTCAAAAGGAGCCTGAGTCAATTTCTCCAGAATGAAATTAAGATCCCGGGAAGGAGGAACAGGCTTTCTGGGAGGTCTAATATTAAGGACACCTTTAAGAAATTACTTAGGCTCAAATCTAGAAGCTAAGGGGGGAGAGAAAGGCAGACAAGCAGAAAGAGTTGATAAGTGGGCCTTAACAGAAGAATAGGTCAAACCATCATTGAGCAACTCACACAAATAAGAGAGAACCAAAGGAACATCCACAGTAAGTCGGTCCAGGTCACAAGGAAGACTCCAAATATAAAACCTCCATTTAGACAAGTAGCATTTCTTAGCAGTAGGGTTCCTGGCCTCCTGCAGGACCTGTAACATGTCCTCAAAAAAAAAGGTGTCTATGAGGGATTAAAACCCTATCACCCACAATGTCAGGTGAAACATGGACAGGTGGGGATGGATGTGAGATCCTCTGCCTTATGTGAGTAGATCTACCCTGTGAGGTAAATTGTGGTGATTGCCCTTGGTTAGATGCAGACATAGAGAGAACCAGTGCTGTCGTGACCCAATGGGAGTCACAAACAAGATTTTGGGAGCATCCTGTTGAATCTTGAACAGGACTCTTGGAATGACAGGAAGGAGAGGGAATGCATAAAGAAACATCTCCTTCCAAGAAAAAGAGAGGGCATCCACTTTCCATACCAGAGGTCCTGGGACTCTGTCACAAAACAGAGGAAGTTGTATGTTCAGAGGGGAGGCAAAGAGATCTACTTGAGGAGTACCCCACTGGTAAACAAAGTCCAGAAACACATCCCTGTGAAGCATCCATTCGTGGGATTGAGTGAAGTACCTGCTCAGAGTGTCTGCCACAATGTTCTGATCTTAAGGAATATAAACTGCCAGCAGAGTCACTTGATACATGACAACCAGATCCCATACCAGAATTGCCTGCCAGCAAAGATGGTAAGATCTTGTTCCCCCGTTTGTTGATATACCACATAACTGTGGTATTGTCTGTGAATACCTTGAGATGCCCTAGAGAGAAAGGAGGATGAAAGGCTTGAAGAGTCAGCATAAGAGCTGTCATCTCTTTGACGCTGATGTGCTCCTTCTGCTGATGAGACAACCACACTCCCTGAACCTTCACAGTGATGAACTTTACTTCCCATCCCACATCTGAAGCATCTGTAAACAGAGCCTGAGAGGGAAGGGGAGGATAAAAAAGGAGCCCTGGATTCAGAGACAACTGCTGAATCCACCACAGAAGTTCCTTCTTGAGACAAGGGAGATGAGGAACTGTAAAGTCTAGAGGATGCTCATGTTAAAGCCACACCAACTTCAGAAACCACTGAGACTTCTTCATGTGGTGTTTGGCCAGAGGGAGCATCAGAATGGTGGAAGCCATGAACCCCAGAGCTCTCAGAAACTCCCTGGCTGTAATGGACGCCAGGGGAAGAAGATTCTGAAAGTAAGAAATAAGAGTTAAGGCCTTTGGAGGAGGCAGGGCTGCCAGCATTGGCACCATCTGAATCATATAACCCAGAAAGACATGATCCTAATAAGGGGCCAGGGAAGACTTTTTGAAGTTTATCGTGAACCCCAGGTTCTGTAGAACAGAAATGGTAAAATGAAGATTTTCAAAAAGGACCTCTGAAGAGGATGCCTGAATCAGCAAGTTGTCCAAGTAAGGAAATATTTGGATCCCTTAAAGCCCGCAAAAAGCAATCACAGGAACGAGGCATTTGGTGAACACCCTTGAGGCAGTAGGAAAACCAAAGGGCAAAGCACAGAACTGAAAATGCCAGGAAGCAACAGAGAAATGCAAAAACCTCCTGAAAAGAGGATGGATTGGAAGATGGAGATAAGCATCCTTGAGATCCAGAGTCACAGAAAGGCCTGAGGGAGCAAGAGAGGGAAAAGGGTCTGAAGAGAAGCACCCAAAAGGAAGGCACCTTCAGAAAAGTGTTTAGATGAGAGAGGTCTAGAATCGGTCTCAATGTACCTTCTTTTCTGGACACTAGAAACATTCTTGAATAAAACCCCTTCCCCTCTTTGGGACGCAGGCACCTCTTGAATATTACCATGAGACAAGAGATCTCAAAGAACCTCTTGGAGAAAAGAAAGTTGTTCCCAAGGAGGTGAAGAAATGCCCATAAAAGGAGGATGGGAAATCCACACCATGAGGTACCCTGATGAATGACTGACAGAACCCAGAAATCCTGGGTGATTTGAAAAAGAAGAGAAAGAGAAAGGTGAAGAGAAAGATGAAGGTGGCTGGGAACAGGTGGTTAGTCAAACAGCATCTGGTTTGTCAGGAAAGGAAGGCTTTAGAATCCCTGCAGCCTGAGTGGTCTTTGCAGGAGGAGCCCATTTACCACCCTTTTTACCTATAGCTGGAGGGTGAGATTGCATATAAACAAAGGCTGTCTTAGAAGGGTAGTCTCTCTGAAATGTAGGCACAGGAGAAACAAAGACATGTTTAAACTCCTGTAAGGCCTTCTCCATATCCTGAAGAGACTTAAACAAACCAGTAGCCACTTCCCCAAACAAAAGTTTATTATCCAGAGGAGCATCAATTAACTTAGCCTTAATATCATCAGGTAAAGATAGAAGCCTAAGTCGAAAATATCTCCTGAGTACTGAACCAAAAGCAGCAGTACTAGAAGAGGCATACGCTGCATCATAACTACATTTGATAGAATGATGAATTACTTGAGAGGAAGTCCCTAGCAAAGAAAGAGCAGAAGATTTACTCTCAGTGTCTGGAAGATCAGAAAAAAAGCTGACAGGCCTGAGAAAGAAGAGCCAACACATACCTAGATATATGGGTCTGAGAATTAAAATCCCTAAAAGCTAGGGTAGCAGAAGTGTAAACCTTCTTAGGTTCATAGGTTCATAGATAGGTACTAGGCTATCTGCCCGAAGGCATCTATAAGCCTAACCGGAATTGTGTTGCCTTTCACTACCTCCTTAGATTAGTTCCCTATGCCTCTGTCCAGCAGAGCCATTGAAGTGATCCTTATGGATAAACTTTCTGTTTTCCCATCCACTCATTAAGATTCCTCCTGAAGAGTGTTAGCGAGGAGTTCTGCCTAATGTAGATTGGAATCTTGTTCGAGAGTATGGGAAGTCTCTGGGACAGTAATCTATCCCTCCAGCACGTCCTATTTATTGTTGTGGTGAGGTTTAGATCCCTAGAGTGTGTGCTTGAGGGGATATGGTTTTCTTTAGGTGGAGCATGACCATCAATTCTGGGTGGGATATGGCCTTGTATGTCAGGCAGAGATCACCTCTGAGTAGGTGGTAAGCAACCGGGTACAGCTGGAGTTTCTTCAGTCGAGCTGCATAAGGCATCTGTTTGAGGCCAGTGATCCTCTTGGTGAGGTACTTCTGTGGTCTTTCCAGCTGTTGCAGATGTCTTGTAAGGCACATCCCAAATGGGGCATTGTACTCTATGATGGGTCTTATGAGTGATGTGTAGAGGGGCAAAATGACCTCTTTTGATCTGGATGCAAACCCTTCTCTAACCACTTTGGCAATGTGATTATCAAAGGAGAGATTACTATCTACTTGGGTCCCCAAATCCCTTATTACATATTCCATATTTAGGGGGCTACCACCTATGTGGTAGTTTGTGGGTACTTTGTTTTTTTCCAAAGGGGATGACTATGCACTTTTAGGCATTTAGCCTGAGACCATGGGTTTGACACCAGATATCTGTCTCAGTGAGACCCTTTTGGGGGATGTCTGTGTCAGCCAGAGAGTCAATTATAGCCCCTAGTTTGCAATCATCTGTGAACATGGTCAGCCATAGACCTCCTGTGCTTGCCTGTATCTCTGAGAAGTATATGTCAAACAAGAGGGGTCCTAGGACTGAGCCCAGGGGAATGCCACTTGTAACCAGTTTAGTGTCAGACCTAGCTCCTGCAACTCTTACCATGTGGGTTCTGTCCGTGAGCCAGATGACAACCCATCTTGTGACATAGGGGTTTATGTTCAGGCTGGTGAGCTTGCCTATAATACCAGAATGGGGAATGGTGCTGAAAGCCTTTGCGAGGTCTAGGTAGGCTGTGTGGACCACCTTTTCCTTGTCTATAGCCTTGGTAGCTGTCTCAGAGAAGTCCACCAGCTTTAGCAGGCATGATCTGCCATTAACAAAGCCACACTGGGAAGGGTCCAGTGTTTCGGAGGTTCACAATGTCTCTGTTAATGAGATCCATGATGATGCACTCCATAGCCTTGCAGACCAAGCTAGTCAGGCTTATAGGGCAATAGTTCCTGGGGTCTGTTGTGGCTCCACCTTTGTGGAGCGGAATAACCACTGCTGTGCACCACTCTATGGGCATGTAGCCTGTGGAGAGGCTGAGTTTGAACAGTGTGTTTAGGTGAGGGGTTAGTTCATCTTTGAGCTCATGTAGGGCGCAGCCTGGGACACCATCCGGTCCCACTGATGCTGTGTTTTTGGCTTTGGAGAGGGCTGTTTTAACCTGAATGTCTGTGATTTCAGGGGCACTACATTCTTCTGGTATGGTTATGGGCTCTTTTGGGGGTGAGAGGGGAGGTGAAGATTGCACTGAACCTGTCTGCCAGGATGTTGGGGATATCAGTCGGTTCAGTGTATTTTGTGCCATTCTGCACTAACTCTGAGCAGATCTGAGAATTGCCACTTAGATTCTTGACATAGCTAAAGAATGCCTTGTGGTTATCTTTGGAGTCCTTGGCAATTTTTCTTTTGAAGCTAGCCTTGGATGATTTTATGAGGAAGTGTAGTTTCTTGCTGATACTGATCAGGGATGTCTTCTCTTCTTGGGATTTTACTCTTTTCTGTACTAGTTTCCTCCTTCTATTGTATAGCTTGTTTATGGCAGAGCACCAGACTGGTTTCCTTTTCTTGGAGGAGTGAGTCTTGGTTTTGCTTGGGAAAGCACGATCCATGCATTCTTGTAGGTGCCAGTAGAGTGCATTAGTAAAGGATTTTGCAGCTTGGGCAGCGTTATCCTTTAGCATGGGGGCTTTGAAACTTTCCACCTTGGTCTTAAGTAATATGAAGTCTGCTTTTGAAAAGTTTTTCATGGTGGTTTCTTTGACCGGGGGTGGGGGAAGAATGTCGATATACAGAGTGATTAGTTTATGGTCAGATCTAACCAGTGAGGGGTTGACCTTCGGTGTGGAACACCAGTCACCCATGTTGGTGATGACCAGGTCCAATATGCTGTCAACTCTGGTGGGGTGTTGACCAGTTGACCCAGGGCATTTGAGTTTATAAATTCTATGAAATGTTGGGCAAGGGAGTTAGCTCTTGAATAGTTCTCCCAGTTAATGTTTGGGTAATTGAAATCACCCAATATCAGGGTGTTTGGTAGGACCTTTATAGGTTCCTAGGTTGGTACTAGGCTATCAACCCTTGGGCCTATACAAGCCTAGCCATAACAATTCCCTGGCTATTTCTTCCCACACTATTTACTTCCCTGGACCCCTGTCTAGCAGGGTGACTGACGTGATCCACAGGGTGAATTTCCTTTCTTCCATCCAATCGTCAATGTTCCTTTTGAAGAGGACCAAAGAGGCACTCTGCTTGACATGTATGGGCAATCTATTCCAGAGTCTGGGGAGTCTCTGGGTCAGGAACCTATCCCTCCAGCATGTTTTGTTTGTTGTGATGACAAGGTTTAGATCCCTGGAGCATGTGGCTCTGAGGGATTGGGATTTCTTTAAGTGTAGCATGTCCAACAGCTCTGGGTTTGACATGGCCTTGTATGTTAAGCAAAGATCGCCTCTGAGTAGGCGATCTGCGACAGAGTATAGCTGGAGTTTTTTAAGGCGGTCAGTGTAGGGCATCTGCTTTAGGCCTGTAATTCTTTTAGTGAGGTATTTCTGCGTCCATTCCAGTTGTTGCAGATGTCTTGAGAGGTACATACCAAATAGGGCATTGTATTATATAATGGGTCTAATGAGGGATGAGCACAGTGGGATAATGACCTCCTTTTTTCTGGATGAAAAGCCCCTAGTGATGAGGTGTGCCACATAGAAGGATTTCCTGGCTGTTGTGACGATGTGGTTATTGAAGGTGAGACAACTGTCCACCTGTGTGCCTAAGTCTCTTATCACACTTTCGGTGTTTAGTGTACTGCCACCTATATGGTAATTCATGGATACATGTTTTTTCCCAAAGGGGATAACTATACATTTCCTGGCATTGAGCTTGAGCCCATGGCTCTGGCACCAAGCATCTGTTTCTGTAAGGCCCTTTTGTAGAGTATCCACATCATTTGGAGATTCAATAATGGCTCCCAGTTTGCAGTCATCTGCGAACTTTGTTATCCAGAGTCCCTTAGTGTTGGCCTGTACTTCAGAGAAGTAGATGCCAAACAAGAGCGGTCCCAGGACTGAACCCTGAGGTACTCCACTTGTCACTTGTCTGGAGCTGGATTTGGAGTTGGCTACTTTTACAGTGTGGGTTCTATCAGTAAGCCAGTTAGCAACCCATTGGGTGACGTAGAGATTAATGCCCAGCTTAGTAAGTTTATCTATGATTTCAGAGTGGGGGATGGTGTCAAATGCCTTGGCAAGGTCTAGATAGGCTGTGTGGACCACCTTACCCTTGTCCATGGCTCTGGAGACTGATTCGAAGAAGTCAATCAGGTTCAGGAGACAAGATCGGCCCTTCACGAACCCAAACTGGGTGGGGTCCAGTGTTTGAAGGTTGCCAATGTCTTTGTTTATAAGTTCCATGATAATACGCTCCATGGCCTTGCAGATAAGGCTTGTCAGACTGATGGGACAGTAGTTTCCGGGATCCAAGATGGATCCCCCCTTGTGGAGTGGGATAACTGTAGCTCTGCGCCACTCAGTGGGCAGGAAACCTGAGGTGAGGCTATGATTAAACATGACACTTAGGTGAGGTGCCAGTTCATATTGTAGTTCATGTAGTACACAGCCCGGGATGTCATCTGGTCCCATGGATGCTGTATTCTTAGCTTTGGAGAGTGCGTTTTTTACCTGTGTGGCCATTATTACTGGAATTTGGCAATCTTCCGGTATTGATATGGGCCATTTAGGGGGTGAGAGGGGGGTGAAGTTGGCACTGAATCGATCTGCCAGGATATTGGCAATATCCTTGGGATCAGTATATTTAATGCCATTCTGTTTTAGCTCAAAGTAGATTTGAGCATTGCCATTTAGATTCTTGACATAGTTATAGAATGCCTTGTGGTTGTCTTTGGAATCTTTGGCAATTTTATTTTCATAACTAGCTTTGGAGGATTTTATGAGGGATCTCAGTTTCTTACTGAGGCAGGTAAGGAAGTTTTTTTCATCCTGGGATTTTCCTCTTTTCTGCAACAGTTTCTTCCTTTTGTTGTAAAGTTTGTTTATGGCAGGGGACCACCAGATTGGCTTCTTTTTTTTGGATGAGAGCATCTTAGTTCTATTTGGGATGGCACGATTTATGCATGAGTGAATGTGCTCGTACAGTGCCTTAGTGTAGGATTCAGCAGTTGAACTTTCAGCTCCCATCTGCATGGGTGTCATGAGGTTTGCCACTTCTGATTTGAGT
This sequence comes from Protopterus annectens, assembly GCF_019279795.1. Classification (NCBI taxonomy): domain Eukaryota; kingdom Metazoa; phylum Chordata; order Ceratodontiformes; family Protopteridae; genus Protopterus; species Protopterus annectens. The sequence continues at coordinate 615,967,477 of NC_056746.1, read as the reverse complement.
AGCATGATGTTGGCTTTGGAGAAGTTTTTTATGGAGTTTTCCTTACTGGGGGGTGGGGGTGGGATGTGGATGATAAGGGTGATTAGCTTATGGTCAGACCTGACTAACGAGGGGGTGACCATAAGTGTGGAGCATAGATTTTCCATGTTGGTAATGACCAGGTCTAGGATATTGGAGCCCCTTGTGGGACTATGGATTAGTTGATCCAGGGCATTGGAATTTATGAATTCCAAGAACCGTTGGGCAAAGGTGTTCGTATATGAGTAGTTTTCCCAGTTAATGGCAGGGTAGTTAAAATCACCCAGTATTAGGGTGTTTGGTTCTATCTTAATATTTTCCAGTATGTTTAGAAAGGTGTAGTGAGAATCTTGGGGTATGGTGGGGGATCTGTAGCAAGCTACAATTTGGATTGCAGTCTTACCTAGTGTTAGTTGCACCTGGAGAATTTCAGACATTGTGTTGGGCAACTAGCCTGGTGGTGTGAATATCCTTGGTGAATACTGACACTCCTCCACCTTTAGTGTTTCGGTCCTGATTTGGTGGCGTAAGAGTTGTAGCCTGGTATTGCAGGGGTGCTCTCTGGAGCCTTGAACCAGGTCTCAGTTACTGCACAGATATCGATGTTCTCCATTTTTAGGAGTGCCTCGAGATAGTGCATTTTGAGGTTTAGACTTCTAGCATTGAGTAGCATTACCTTCAGATTTTGCATGCTTGTACCTGTTATGGTGGTGGTTTTGTCCTTTGAACTTTGCCTAAAAAAGGCACTATAGGGGTGGCAAGAGCCTTAGCCAGTAACCTGAATCCCAGGGGCAACAGGTGCAGACCATCTCTGGCAAAGCATCATGGTCTATCAATCATGTCGTCCCAGGCAGACAGATACTGGATCCCCTTTGAATGACACCAGAAGCTTAGCCAATTGTTGAAGTCAATCATTTTGTCCTTATATTGTGGTATCATTCTAGGTGAAGGCAGGATGCTACTCAGGGCTAGGGTCATACCTGCCTGGGCCATATGATCTGAGAGCTCTTCCATATCCCTTTTCATGTAGTCCAGGGAGGTACGTCTCAAGTCATTCACTCCAACATGGACAATGACAGAGTAGTATTTCTACTTGTTGTGGAGTGACTTGAGTGCATGCGTTATGTGGCGGATCCTGGCACCCGACAGGCAGCTGACTGTAATTTTCTCCTTGTTCAACCTGGTGAGAGGGACATCAGTGTGCCGGACTATAGAGTCACCTATGACTAAAGTGTTAGGTACATTGTCTTGCCTTAGGGGCTGTTGCTGGGTGGCACACAGGTGTTGTGAACTATGTGGCACTTTGGTTGTGATTGGTGTTTGTTTGCATTTCAGCTTCAGAGGTCCTTGTTGCTTGGGCAGGTTACATTTAAGGGCCTCTGCATATGTGGATTTAGTGTTGCTATATGTGGGTGTTGGTGGTGTGAGTTTAGAAGGGCTATGTGTTGCTTGAGGTGTAGTGTGGGTGTTAACCTTCTCCTCTTGACTGTCTAGTACAATCTTGGGTGGAGGGAGCTTTGCTTCCATTTTGGCTATGTAAGTGCATCTCTCACAGGTTGTAGTGTTGGGTGGTAGAAGGAGAGGGTTGTCTGTGTACATGAGGCAATTTCTGCATTGCCCAGTATGCCCAGATTCACCAGGTGGACAGGAGAAATCACCAGAAGCTGACCCTTGGACATGTCTGGTTTGGTGCTTTTTTTTTTTTGTAAAGTACAGGAGCTGTTTTCCCTTACCTTAGCAAGGTACTTTGCAATTATAGGCTGTTTAGTGCCTACTATTAATTTCTCCTTATTAACAAGGAGAGATGAGTGCTTGTATCAGTTTAAGGCTTCCTAGTGCTTTCCAGCAGGTATTAGAGAAAGTGCTAGTCAAAGGGATGCTTAAAGGTAAGATGAAAAAAAATGCACACTGTAGTGTGCACTAGAGTAGTTAGATGTGAAAGTAGGTAACTTAAGTTTTACCTGTTTAAAAAGTTAAGGTTTAGTGGAGAGTTACTATTTTTAAAACAGCAAGATGGGTTGAAAGGGGTGGTCACTTTTGTATTCTGGTATTATGAAATACAGTAGGATGGCCAATAAATGTAAATTGTTGAATGGGAGGGGTTTTTGATTTAGTGATTACTCACACAAGCCAGTGAAAGTAGAGAGGAAATGAGATATATGGTCAGATTAACATAAGAGGCAGGCAACTAGAAAGACAGTGGTATTTAACAAGACAACTTAACTGGGTGGAAGGGTGGGAAAGAAATTCTGCCTGACTCAGAAGAGAGAGAGAGAGCTGTGGTCTCTTTTGAAGTTTTAATATGCTGTTAAAGCAGAATGCAAGTAAAACACAAGGTAAAGAAAACAAACTACAGTATTTAATATATACAAAATACAAAAAATAAAAGCAAACTAACCTTTCCTTCACAGCAAAGTGTAGCAGAGTCTGGATGAGCCTTTCTGGTAAAGCTCAGAAATGTTTTATTTTACCCCTTAAACAGAACATTTAGTTCCTAGCTCCACCCCTCAGTTAACAAATGATTAACCTTAAGTGGCCTCTTCTATCTTATGAATGAGTCCTTAATTGATCAGTTGGCCATGTTTCCCATTGATTCCAGAAATGCGGAATGGGGGTCCTAGGACATGGTGGGTGATCTGTAGCAAGCTACAATTTGAATTACAGTTTGCCCATTGTTATTTGGAAGTGGAAGATCTCTGAAGCATAGTGCTGTGCCACTAACCTGGAGGTGTGGGTATCCTTAATGAATATGGATACGCCCCTGCCTTTTGTATTTTGGTCCGGGTTTTGTGGCCAAAATGTATGGTATGAGTTGTAGCCTGGTAGTGCTGGGGTGCTGTCTGGAGCATTAAACCAGGTTTCTGTTACTGCACATATATCGATTTTCTCCATACTGATGAGTGCCTCGGGTGCGTGCATTTTGAGGTTTAGGCTTCTGGCAATGAGCAGCATTACCATCTGTTTTTTGTTACTTGTGCTATTCATGGCTGTGGGTTTGTCTTTAGAGCCTTGCCTAAAAAAGGCACTATGGGGGTGGCAAGAGCCTTGGCCAGTATTCGAAAGCCTAAGGGTGACAGGTGCAAGATGTCTCTAGTGAAGCAGAGTGGCCTGTCAAGCATGTCATCCCATACTGACAGACACTGGATCCCCTTTGAATGACACCAGAAGCTTAGCCAATTGTTGAAATTGATAATTTTTTCTTTATACTGTGGTATCATTCTTGTTGAGGGCAGGATGCTACTCAAGGTCAGGGTCATACTGGCCTGGGCTACATGATCAGAGAGCTCTTCCATGTCTCTTTTCATGTAGTCCAGGGAGGTATGACTCATGTCATTCACAACAACATGGACAATGACAGAGTCGTATTTGTACTTGTTCTGAAGTGACCTAAGTGCTTGTGTTATGTGGCGGATCCTGGCACCCAACAGGCAGCTAACAGTAACCTTTTCCTTATTCAGCCTAGTGAGTGGGACATCAGTGTGCCTGACTATAGAGTCTCCTATTACTAGTGTGTTAGGTATGTTATTTTGCCTTAAAGTCTGTGTTTGCATGGCACACTGCCTTTGTGAAGTATGTGTTTCATGGTTGGAGATTGCTTGGGTGTCTGCTTTGGAGGTCTCTGTTGCTTTTGCAGATTTTTATTTAGAACCTCCAAGTATGTTTTCCTGTATTTATGTGTGTTTTTTGCCGGTGCTGGTTTTATAGGTCTATGTGAGACTGGTGGTGTGATGCAATTAGTTCCCTTCTCCTCTTGACTGTCTCTTGTGTTGAGAGAGCTTAGCCTCCGGTTTGGCTGTATAATTGCATCTCTCGCATGTATTAATGTTTGGTGGTAGGAGGAGAAGGTTGTCGGTGTACATGAGACAGTTGTAAGATTGTCTCAAAATGCCCAGATTCACCAGTTGGACCAGAGAGTACACCTGAAACTGCCATTTGGACATGCCTGGATAGGTACAGTGAATTGTTTTACTGATTGGCTGGTAAGGTCGAATAGAGATCCTTGTCCGTCTCTACAGTATGGGGGGGGGTCTAGTGCTAAGGATTATTACTTGCTATGAGTTTTGAGCAAGTTCCGGGCTGAGAAGTGAATGGCTTGAGTGCTTAAGTTGAAAGTTTGTCTAGTTCCAAGGGAAAAATTGAAGAGTAGACTTTGTGGAGCAGGGAATAGTTTTACCCTAGCTAACCGGTGCTGCCCAGAGCGCAAAACCACGCAAATGCAGGTTTTATAGCAGGGAAATGAAAGAGATAGAAATTAGCCCAAAATGGCTAATAAACTACTAATTTCTGGGCGGAAACCGCTCCACCAGGGACAGATAGGCTGCTCAAAGCTCCCCAATCTCACAGGTGAACAGACAAACTTCCTTCTATCCAAGTAAGGTATGGACAAACACAGAAACTTGTAACACAGCCCTGAATTCAGCACTAACCTGAAAACTGAACTATACTAGCTTAGAAAGGCGGGAAAACAAGTATATTTTTGAGTTTTTTTGTTTTTTTACAGAAAATAAAGCAGATACAATTAAAAAAAACACTTTAGATACACAGAAATGGCTATCACACTTGAGTGTGTATCCTGCAACAGTTAAACAGGTAAGTTAAACACAAAAACAACTTTTTCAAAGTGCAGGCTGTAAAATAAGTACAACGTGTAGCTGAAACAAGCTTTTTAAATCACAGAAACTCTAACAAATTGTGTTTTAAGCAGAATTATCTAAAGGCAGCAAGAAAATGCAGAAAAATTATACTTAATCACTCCAACATCTCTATTTTGTCTCTCTGCTGCTGTAGAACTCTGCAGGGCACCAGGCAGGAGCTTGCTGAGCTGTATACAACCCAACCTTTCCATGGATCTGCTATCCTTGTCAAAAGACAATAGCTTACATGAAGGAAGCTTATTAGAGGCTACAGACACCATAGAGGGGTCAGAAGCAGGACATTTGAACAAAAATGAACAATCCTCAAGCACCCTATAAAACCTATCAGACTTCTTGGGAGCAGGGGGCAGAGAATCAGGCACTTTAGAGTCACTGGAAAAAAACATCTAGTAAAGCAGCCAAGACAAGAGGAATAGCTGCAGGTTTAGGAGATTCCATCTGCAGTAATTCATAGTACCTCTTATGGATATCAGAAACCCCGGCACAATCCCACTTAAAAAATTCCAACATCCTAGAGATTGTGTCCCCAAAGGAAATTTCCTCAGAAGGAGTATTAGATTCCTCCTCCTCAGACCCATAGTTTAAAGGAGAAGGAATCTGGGTAGAATAAGTAAGGGATTCTTCATCAGAATCCAACTCTTCCTCAGAAGAATTCAATTCCCTGGGCCTTTTAGGTGAAGAAGAAAACCAAGGAGGAGCAGGAACTGAAACCAGTTGAGGAGGTCTTAACGACAGTAAAGCATTAAATAACCCCTGAGTAAAGGCCTGCCACTCACTTGTGGGTTCCTAGAAGCAGAAGTAACATGATTAGTTTTTGTTTCTTTTTTAAGGGGACATCCATCCTAGAAAACTGAGAAGGCCCTGACTCAGGACAGCATTCCACAACTGTAGTAGGAACTTCTTCCCTAAGAAGAAACTGCAGAACCTCCCTAGACCCCTTGGAAACAATCAACTGTGGTTCCCCTGAATGCCTGAAAGACATGCCTGCAAAGCCACATCAGACGTGCTGCCCGCCAGATCCTCACTGGCCTCTAACCCGGACATGGCAAAGGAATCTGACAACACATCCAGGCAAGTCTCTGGGTTTGTAATAAGCTCAGAAGGAGCACCCAGCAGAGGCTGGGCAGTGGAAGATTCCAGTGTTACCTGTTTCACCTTCTTCCCTACTGTACCTCGGGCCAGGAAGTTCCATCCATAGTATCTTTAGTAAGAAGCCTAAGATGCTGGTTCTCAAAATACAATGAAAGGGAAGAAAGTCTACTATGAAGGGTTTTCTGGACAAACACCTGACAAATTGAGCAAGACATATGGTCATGAGAAGCTCCTAGGCAAAAAAGACATGAATCGTGGCTGTCTTTATGGGGAATCAGTCTCCTACACAGGCATTTACCCTTCCTGGATGACATTAACCCCTCCCCCCAAACAGCACAAAAACATCAAGCAAGAAAAGAACAAAAAAAGGAACTGGGTAGTTATCTGCAATGTTGAGGACTTCAGCAAACAGGAGTAATCATCAGACTTCCAACATACAGAAAAATGGCAAAAAATAAATGGAGGCAAACAGACCAATGGCTAAAAACAGCGTTCAACTGGCGGGAAAGAAGTTCAGAGTATGGTACGCCTGAATGTCATCTTTATGTCTTATGCTACACAAGGACTATGTAGGTGATGTTCAGAGTACTTTAAAGCAATGGTAGGCTTTGGTAAACTGGCCGGATGATGGATTTTACAGCAGGGAATCCCATAAGTAATGAATACTGCAGCGGTGACTGTAAGGACGTGAAATAATTATTCTCAGTGTTCAGTACAACAATCAGTAACTTTTTTCCCCTTTTGAATACCAAAAGATTATTTCCCTGTAAGCTGGTGTTTAGTACCATCCCAGACCCCCCCCCCCTTTTTTGCCTTAGGCTTAGTCTGTCTTGGTTCATTACTATGCATTGCCTTATCCTGTGGGCAGCACAGTGGTGCAGCGGTTAACGTTGTCGCCTCACAGCAAGAGGTTCTCCGGTTCGATTCTTGGCTGGGGTGCCTTCTGTGTGGAGTTTGCATGTTCTCCCTGTGTTCGCGTGGGTTTCCTCCGGGTACTCCGGTTTCCTCCCACATTCAAAGACATGCATCTGGAGCATTTCTCCCCGGGCCTCCGCTGAAAACAGGCTCTGTGGAACCTAGTCGGACATTCCCGGTCAACAAATGTTAAATAAATAAATAAATAAATTATCCTTGCTTATCCCTTTCTTCTGTAGCATCTCTATATTAAATCTCCTAACTATGGTTCTGTCTAACCTCAAAGGGAATTCATTAGAAAAATCTTTTTCTAACTTAAGTTGTTTACTACAATCTGCTGTTCTAAAAAAAATAAAAAAAAAAAAATATATATATATATATAAATATATGTATGTATATATATATATATATATGTATATATATGTATGTATATATATATATATATATATATATATATGTGTGTGTGTGTGTGTATAGATATATATATATATATATATATATATATATATATATATATATATATATATATATATATATATATATATATATATGTATATATATATATATATATATGTATATATATATATATATATATATATATATATATATATCTATATATATATATATATAGATATATAGATATATATATATATATATATATATATATATATATATGTATATATATATATATATATATATATATATATATATATATATATATATATATATTGCTAGGTTCATAATGATCTAGAGAATAGTTGCCTAGTATTTATGTGTTTATTGTCTAGCTTTGTTCCTCATGAGTAGCAGCTCCCTAGTTTCAGGAAGGTTCATAGTGTTTTACTCCCATTGTATGCTCCCATATATCCAAGTTCACACAGAGCACTGTAGTATTAGCCCCATGCCTTTACTGAACCCAAACTTATTATTGTTCACAACTGTGGGTGATTATTTCTCCTCAGATTCAGGGAAGAACAAAGATGTTATAGTGAATTGTTGACCCTGAGGGTCCACCCCTTTAAGGTGAGGGTCTGGTTTATCAAAAATGCTACCCCTTTCACCTGTTTCCAAAAATCATTAAAATGAGAGAAATCCCGATTATCATGTTGAGTTAAGTACTGTACAACTCTAAAGGGTGTATACCTTCCCAAGCTCAGGTTGGGTTTCCACTTTTGCAATGGTATATCATTCTCTTTTGCCTCTATGTTTGCATGCTGCTTCTGCAGTTTTTTTTTAACTTATATGCCTCCACATACGTTGTCCTTTTATAAGGGTTACCATGCTACCAGAATCCAACAGCCCTTGCAGTTCCTTCCATCCAATAACCCAATATATTTAATTAAGTTGGCAGTTTCACAATATTAAAATGCAGTTTAACTAGTCAATTAGAGATCCTATCAAATTCCATGGATTCTGCATCCTTCAGTTTTCTCAGTATAGTTAACGTTCACAGTTGTGTCAGCATTAGCATTACAGATTTTATCAATGTGGCCCCTTCTCCCACATTTAAAGAATAGTATATGTGCAGCTGCCTTGTTTGTTTTAACAAATTAATTCTCCATCATTTTCAGTGATTCATCTTTATATAAATCTTCATTACATAACATTCGTTCCATTAGGGTAATAAAACTTTTAGAATCTTTCAAGCCTGACTGACACACCCACAGGTGGCAATATTCATTTAAATCTACCAGTTATGAATATCTCAATCAGTGTTTCTTACAATTGGGAGCATCTAAGTCTAACCAGAAAGATGCTATTGGTGGGATTCAGAAATGTCTTTCATTCGTCAGTAAGTGATTTTGCATGATGAGGGGCCATGCACACAATCATGTCATTTCAGTAGCACAATGTAAAAAAATGAGAACAATTGTGGCCTGCATAATATACAAATCATGGTATAATGTCATACTAATGAGCAAGAGTGTTAAAATGAAGGCAGCTGTGGATACAAATGAGAGGAAAGAATATAACAGAGGGAGTCAGAAAAGTGCATCTTTAATTTATCCTTTGTTGATTGGGTTAGTCACACTAGTCTAGTGGCACTTTTCAGTGCAGACCTGATTTTGCATTTATATTACTGCTAGGGGAAATTTGGCGAGGGCACCAGCACCTTCCCCTATTTTCTTTCCATTTAGGATCTTCAACATCCACCTGAGCTACTACCAACTGAAGAAGATAGGATCTTGGTTTAACATCTCATCCAAAGAACAATATACTCAGAAGTGCAACACCCTCTATTGCTGTACTGCAGTGTCAACAATTTGAAGAGTTAATCCAACCAGCTAAAGTGGGAATAGAACCCACAGCCCTCTGCAGTTTCAGTACCAAAGGCAAGTGTAGTGCCTGTTGATCCACTGACATTATATTTGATATCAACCAATTCTAACTTCAGAGTTTTTAACCACAACTAAAACACGGAGTTACTGGAGGCAGTCCAATATGAATTAACCCCCGCAAGTACGGCAGCTGCAAGGTCTCAATCCAAATGTACCAAATTCAAAAAAGCATAAGACCAGCAAACAGTGGCAGTAAATCAAACTTTTTATTAAGTGCAAAAGCACATAAGTAGTACAAAGTCAGACTGGTTTTGGCTATCCTGTTACTTAGCCTTCATCAGTGTGAATGCATTAAACACATTGCTCCTTATATATAATTAAAAATCAAACATGTGTCCAATTAAAGGTGCTCATTTATTCCAGGTTTAAATAAGCCCCCTGACTTAATGATCCATTTTTTTCTCCTTGGTGTTTAGTATTTGATGCCAGCCAAAGTTATGGGATCTGGACCCCCCCCCCTATTCTGTCAATCACTGTAAAACTAAATACTGTATTTGCAGTATGGTGTGTTTGTATAATGCACTAGTTTGTTTATGGTGTTTAATGTCACTTAAGTGTTCAGACATTCTAAACTTCAAAGGCCTTGATGTTTGCCCTATATAAAAAGCTGAACAGCTACAGCTAGCAAGGTATATTACCCAATCTGTATGACAGTTTGCAAAAAATGTGATGTCAAACACCTGAGCAATATTTTGGCAGCTAAAACTTTTGGTTTTAAGAACCCTAGGGCAATGGACACAATGTCTGCATGGGAAACAACCAATTAAGTGGTTCCCCGAAAGTGTGACTTGAGTATACTGTTTGTCCTTCTCATGCTGATGTTTATAATGATTAAAGTGTGCTGCCAATTTTTTTTCCTTTCCTAAATGAAAATTGACATGTTTTTCCCAAAATCTCATTTAGTCTTTTGTCAGCAAACAGTATATTCCAGTGGTGTTGGACACTGTCCATCGATACCCCTGTGTTACGACCATAAGTAGTCACAAACCTTAAGGGGAAACCCTCACCTTTGTCTTTTACTTTATATTGAAGGAGGTCCTCCCTTTCCATATTTTCCACACAGTTTCTAACTTGTAGTACTTGACCCATTTTGTATCCCCTGTCCCTGAATCTTGATACCAGGTCATCTCTGAAATGCCCATATGTGCTCTCATCAGAACAAATGCATTTCATCCTCATAAATTGGGATTTGGGTATGTTCTTGCAGATATGAGGGGATGAAAGCTGGTGGCATGGAGAAGGAAATTATGCTCAGGGAATTTACAGTGGACTTCAGTGGTCAAGGTATGAAACCGGAGCATTAATCACTAAGACATCCAAAAAGGTAATCCTGTCTTTGTGATAACTGACTGTAAATTCTATTCTCCATTTATTCTCATTTAAATAACTAATGAACTCCAACAGGTAATCAACATCCAATCTCCAGACCAACCAGCAGTCATCCAGGTATCTCTTCCAGGTGTCCATCTCTCCCAAAAATAGGCTGTGAGAGCAATCATAAATAATCTGTTCCTCAATATATGCCATGAACAAATCGGCATATATTGGGGCAAATGATGCTCCCATGGCTGTACCCTGTATCTGCAGGAAACATTTGTCCTGATAAAAAAAGACATTCTTAGTGAGCACATGTTCTGCGAGGCTAATAAGGAATGTATTGAACCCGGGCGGGTAAAGTTCTGTTTTGTATAACTGGTATTCCAAGGCATCAAGCCCTCCCCAATGTGGAATATTGGTATACAGGGCTGTAATGTCCAGTGTACACAATAACCAGTCCAGTTCAAGTTGCATTTCAGAAATGACCTGAAGGAATTCAGTGGTATCTCTGATTCTAGCTCTTACACATTTAAGTAATGGTTTCAGATATTTAGTGAGAAATAAGAACAGAGGTTCGGTGAGAGAAACCCTCCCCAAAACAATGGGTCTACCTGGGGGACTGCAGGGATTTTTGTGTATTTTGGGCAAAAAATAAATATATTGTTATCTGGGGTCCATTAATGTCAAATGTAACTTAGTGGTATTGTTAATAATACCTCTTCTAAAGCTAAAGACAAAAAACTGATCAATCTGTTTTTTAAAGAAGGAGTTGGGGTCAATGTTTAAACGAGTGTAATATCGGACATCTGAAAGCTGTCTATTAGTTTCCCTGTCATACTGTGTCCAGTCCTGCACAACTACAGCCCCTTCTTTGTCAGCTCCTAAAATCACCAGCACCTTCCCCTATTTTCTTTCCATTTAGGATCTTCAACATTCACCTGAGCTACTACCAACAGAAGAAGATAGTATCTTGGTTTAACATCTCATCCAAAGAACAATATACTCAGAAGTGCAACACCCTCTATTGCTGTACTGCAGTGTCAACAATGTGAAAAGTTAATCCAACCAGCTAAAGTGGGAATAGAACCCACAGCCTTCTGTTTCAGTAGAAACAAAGACAAGTGTGGTACCTGTTGATCCACTGATATTATACTTTACATCAACCAATTCTAAATTCAGAGTTGTTAACCACAATTAAAACATGGAGTTACTGGAGGCAGACCATGAAAACATGTACAGGTTAGCTGCCACACAACTAAATCTGCATCTGCAAGAGGCCGTATTCATTGCTGGTAGTCATAGTGGTGAGTTTCATTGTCCTTACTTATGATGAGTTATTCATCAGTGCTCAACATATCATGCCTTCTACATCAATGAAATTGTAGTCAACTATCTTATGGACATAGGCATCATGCAGGAGCTGGTCATGATGTGCCTCCATCGTATGCAAGCCTTTGTAATGCATGGAGTACCTATGTATGTGGGCCTAAGGTATTGTTGGCTTTTAGAATACTAGATACAGAAGCTTTTAGCGAACAGTGGGGGACATAATGGGTGTATTCCAGGCTTTTGCCTGAAGGATACTTCACCATTTTTTCAGTGCCATGCTAGACCATGTGGGGTGAGGGTATATATAGTTTCTTCATAACACAGAGGAGATAGCCAACACAAACTAGGCTTTTTATGACAGAGACAGTTTCTCTGAAGTGCTGTGGGCATAGACTGTACCAGATTGCAATAGAAGGCCCAGCTGGGGAGCAAGGAAGAAAGTATGTCAACAACAGGTGTCTGTAATACACAGGGTGTAATAAACAATGTGTCTACAAGCCACCCAGACAGTGCCTATGACTCCCAAAAGTAACACACTTGTGGCATATATCATTGCTTTATGTGGGATGATTTTACCCAGGGATGTCTTACTGGTAATTTCAGATATGCCCTGGAGCCATGATTAATGAAACCTATTAGAAATCTCCATACCACGGCACATACCTCTCAACTACTTAGAGTATAAAATCTGAACAAAGCCATCAATAATGGGGAGACAAAGGCCCAGAAACAGAGACATGTTTTAAATATTGCTCTTAGAAACTAAGAAAATTAATAGAATAACAGTTTTTTTTTATTAGCATGGATTTTCTGAAGGGTATGAAGTCTGAAGCTCAAATGTCTCATTATTTTCTGGCTTCAACCCTCAATGAGTTGCTAATGATTTGCTAGAAAAAGACAATTTTATGAGAAATGGACCCAAAATATGAGGCAAAAATCTGGACATTCTGCAAAAATCTGTACAGCTGAGAGGTATGCCATGGCACAGAATGGTTACAACAATGCCCTCTCCTGTATATTTGTCCTTGATCTGCAGCTGCTGGCTGGATGTAACTGGGCATGCTCTGTAGTATGACTGTGGTACATGCAGTAAGGTATTTTCAGTCTGTAAAATGTAACACAACATCAGTAGAGGCAAGCAGTTACTGCAGAGCCAAAACACTCAGGAGGAGGAAGACTCAGACCCAGCAGATGAGCTGGAGTATGAGGAATGTGTTGGAAGTCAGTTGCAGTGGATGGAGGTGGGTGCATTATACAGAGGCACCAGTTAAGAGGTAGCCTCTGGGTCATGACTGTAGGGCAGAATAAAGACAGTGAAAATGATGCATGTACTACACCCTGGCTGTTCTAGCTAAATTAGCTACACTGTGCCTCAGACAAAGGCTACCCCCACCCAAAAAAAAAAAAAACAGAATTCAAAGGGTAGAGCACAGTTATAGAATACAAAGGGGAAGGACCACAGTATTAAATGTCATCAGTGGGCAATTGAATGTGTGGTGGTGCACTCAATGGTATTTTTTGCTGTGTGTGTGTGTGTGTGTGTGTGTGTGTGTGTGTGTGTGTGTGTGTGTGTGTGTGTGTGTGTGTGTGTGTGTGTGTGTCAGACATGTAGGTGCATTGAGGGACTTTGATAGACTGGTCGGGTGGGTTGTCAGTGTCCACTGCTGTATGACTGTGTGTAATGCACCAGACATCAATACTGGCTACATACTTACCTCAACACTGGATGTTGAAGTGGAGGTGATGGAACTATGTGTGCCTGCTTGTGGCATCAACCTTTTTCAGCTATCTTGCCCACCAGAAACAGAGGTGGACTGACTAAGGAAAGTGTGTCAGCCATGATGTCTGTTCACACAGGGGCATCTGTTGCCTGCAAACTCCCTACGCTACATGCCCATGATGTTCAACATGTGGCCCAAGCACTCCCTGGGGTCATCATGGAAAACATATACTACCTCTACCAGCTCAACAATGCTTGTGCTGCTGTTTGTCTGTTCCTGTACTATGGCTCAGCAGCAATGTTGAGCTGCACTGATGGCTGTACCAGGCTTGGGTGATGGACAGAACATGTGGCATGCTTGGCCAGTGGCATGACAGCAAATGTCCTCTTGTTTTATGAAGCTTGTGGCAGCAAATGAGAAGTGGACTGCAGGTTATGATATACATCAGCGTCTTTTTGTCATTGTGTGAAGTCCTGTGGTTAAGGTGTGGAAAGCATAGACACAGACACTATGACTGTGGGCAGAGATAGATAGAGACAGAAAGTTTCCTGACACCAGACAGCTATACATTCACAGAGGAGTAACCTGATAGCACAGCAGCCTAGGAAAACACCAAACAAAGTCACCCAAACTAAGTAAAACCCTTCACCAACAGCAGTAACTCAGTGAATAAGCTGCTATTTCAACTTACTATAGCAGTATGGGAAAATAGTAGATAACACACCTTTTGCCAGTGATCTTTTCAACTGAAACCCAGATGTTCCTGCAAAATAAATTTGTCATGGTTGTAAGTTCTACTAAACTAGACAGCAGATGGCAGATATCTGTCCATGTTAAGACATATCCACTTGGGGTATCACCAACAGATATATGCAGTGGTCTGCTCAGCTCTGCACCAGTACCTAGGATGCTACCATAGAGTTTAAAACTTACCAGATCCATATGCTGAGATGCCAGGAACTTTTCTTTTAGTGAATGTTTGGTCAAAATACAACCTCCCATTGTCCTCTGTGCTAATGCCAGATGGGGTGCATGATCTTTACCTGCATTAATCATGTCAGGGGCCCCAAAGTCTGTGTGAAGATATTAGATATAGTTATCTGTGCTAGCATGATTGGCTGAAGTTTTGTAAATTATTGTAAATAATTGTAAATTACCTTGTGTTACATATGCCAGTATGACTAGCTATAATTCTGTAAATAACTTTATGGCTGGGATTCAATAAAAGAAAATTTGTGTGTCAGAATAGTGTAACAGCTTCTGCATGGAATATGGCTGCCGAGTGATCCAGTAAACAAGGCTGGGGTGTGCATGAGCCTGCCAGCACTATTCTGACATGGACACCACTGAATAATGCTAATTACATCATTTGTTGGTGAAAACCATGCAAGTGAGGTGAATTAAAGATTCAGTAAGCAAGCAGGCATCCGTGTCAGAGCAGTGTCATTGCAGAAATGTATTTGGTTACTAACCATGTACATGTCTGTAAAAATCAAAACAGGGGCATGACAGTTGAAAGTAAAGCATGTATTCTGACTATTAGGCATGCCAAAGCCCAAAAATATGGCCATTGGCATGGAAAACATTTGCAAAATTATAAAAATATTTTTTTTATTTGGCCAATTTCAGCCGTTTAAGCATAGCACAGTGGTGTGCAAACAAGATTGTGCAGAAAATGTAATAAAACTGTAAAAAGACAATTCTGTGTGAAATATGACTTTTGCCATTATAATAGGTAGCATGCAGAACCAAAACAATGACAGGTAACACTGGTAGCTAAGGAGATAGGCTAGGGAGTAGTGGTGTAACAAGGGACTAAGGCAGTGGGGTATGCAAATGAGCTAAATTTATTGAATAGCAAAATGGGAGACCATGTCCATCTGCACCTACCCGTGTAGGAGCTATAATTCTGTAGTGTAAACAGGAGAAGCAGCTGACATGGAAAGGGTGTGTATCATGCTTGGTGTAAACACACTGGAGCTCTGCTGCCTGTATTTGTGCTCAGCTAAACACAGCTAAGCAAGGATGTGTGACTGAGCTACTTTAAGAAATGTTGAGCGTATTTGCATCCCTGGGAGGGTCCTTTCTGCTCAGAACTGTTTACTATATCTCCAGGGGTTTGTACGGCGCACTGCATGGCTTAAACACAATGAAGAAAAAAACAACAGGAGCCAACAGAAGTGTTCACATTTGAGCAGCAGGTTTGCACGGCATGTCACAAGGCTTAGAAGGGGTGGAAATGGGAAGAAAAAAATGGGAAATAACAGAATAAAGGCACTCAAGCCAAATAATATGGCTGGCAGGTGGAATGTATCATAGTCAGCCAATCACGCAGGTAGCATCTACAGCACACCAGTATAAACTATGCAAACACCTTTCAGTCTGATTTTTCCTCACAAACTCTGCACCATTGATGTACACACTCAGGGGAATTTTAACTGATAAAATGTTAGGGGCTGCTGTTGCTTTCATACATCAGTATGTGCTATATGCTAAGGGTGGTGAGGAGGATTATGCTGACAACCATCCCAGACTGAGGAGGAGAAGAGTGTTCAGACCCAGGATAACCTACCAGGTGCTACATGATCTGGAGATACTAAAGCACACAAGGTGGACAGGGACCTACTTCAGCAACTCTGTGAGCTGTGCTGGCCTCACCTCAGACCCAAAGCCAATAGAGGGGAACGCATCCCAGTTGAAACCAAGGCATGTGTAGCCTTAAAAAATACTAGCTACAGGTACCTTCCAAAGACCTACTGAGGACATTATGGGGGTCTCACAGGCATCTGCATCCAGGGTACTCCACCAGCTCCTGGATGTCATGTGAGCACATGCTGGTGAGCACATATATTTCCCCAGCACCCATGAGGAGAGGACCAGCAATACGCATCTCTTCCACCATGTAGCAGACTACCTAGAGGTACTCGATGCCATAGATTGCATGATCATCCTTATCAAGGCACCACCCGGTGAAGAAGGTAGATTCTATGTCAACCGCAGGGGCTATCACTCCATGAACTGTCAGGTCATGTGCAATGCCCAGAGCATTATCATGAATGTGTGTGCTGGCAGCCCTGGTAATTAACATGACTCCCATATCTGGCATGCCTCACAGCTGTACTAGGCAATTTCCATCCCATATGACCATCTGGTGGAGGATACTAGCTATGCACTGGAGCTGTGGATGATGACACCCATCAGAAATCCACACACACCCACTGAAGAATGTCATAATGACACAAACCAAGAACATTACAGAGCGTATGTTTGGGATGCTCAAGTCACGGTTCCACTGCCTTGACATATCTGGTTGAGCCCTGCAGTACTCTCCAGCGATATGTGCACACATGTTCATAGTATGCGCCATGCTACACAATATGATCCTGCAGAAACAGCTGTGGCAGGAACATCACAGGGAAGGCCCACACAGCCCCCCACCATTGCCAAGGCCCCCACAGGCACAGGAGGACTTGGAGGAGGAATCCACTAAGACTGCTCCTGTAGGCAGATGGAGGAGTGCCCAGTATGCCCAGGCCTTGGCAAAGAGGCAATGCATAGCACACACACACTGACACTGTAGGGACCCAGGGACTGACACCTCTCTTTGACTCGCACACACAGTAAAATGGATGCCACATACATCGCACTACCTGTATCTTACCATGTATAGGCTGTGTACTGGGTGCATCTGACAGAGCCAGCCTTCAAGCACCATCCTCACAACTGCTGCAGGCACAAGGTAAGTTAGTGTTCTTAACAATAAATGAATGGAGTAATAAATTGTGGTAGCATAGCTATGGTATCGCTGCATGCATGCATGCAAGGGTATGGGGTGGCCTACCGGGATAGCAGCAAACAACCAACAGCTATGTGGGACAAGAAATGTCTGCACAATACTGGCTTCCCCAGAATGCAGTAGTCCCCTAGGTGACAAATATCACTGCAGTATATGTGGGGGGGCTAACAAACATGGGGGTCATCGGTCACATGCATGGATGCCAATGTGGGGTCCCATACTCAGCCCTCAGCCTCATCCAGCAAGTCAGCCATAGAAAACCATAAAGAAATGTCTGGCAAAGTCCCACAAATGGGGGCAATGATGAATTATGCCCATACAGACCTGCACAGTGATATCACAACAGGTCTTGCAGTTGCAGTAAGGCTCTAAAGGGTGAGAGATCTGAAACCCAAATGTCTGCCATTACAATCTAATCTCCAAGACAAGAATCATACTATGCTAAATGGAACCAAAATGTAAAGGGAACATCAGCACAGTCTGTGCAAATGTGGACAGCTGACAGGTGTGCCCCCACACACCCACGTTCCCATAGAAATGCAGTAACAGTAATGTTTTAGGGTATAAGCAGCAGAGCACACATTCCCAGGGCAGTCCCAATCAACTTGATAACTTGTTGCATGTCCACAATATGCAAGGGGTCAATGAGCTATGTATATGTGTGGTCAATATTATCAGTATGTGGCCTGCACTTACTCGTGGCTGTTGTGTATTAGTGGCCTAGATACAGTATTGTGGTTGACAGGGTCCATGTTCCAAGAACTGCAGTGCCAATTATTCTGCATGTCAAATACAGCTACAGTAGGAGTTGTACACACTGTCCAGATGTCAATATCTGTTACTGCAAGAAAACTGGACAGGTCAGAGACAGGGGGTCATACATATGGACAGTACAGAGTTCAGAGTAACCTACACAGTGCCTATCATACCCCTCAACTGTAGAGACATTTTGCAGAATGTCCAGAGGTTTGCATCATATTTATGGTCTCTTTATTATGAAATTGTGTTTTTTCTGGCAAATCAGTGGCAAATCACAAAAGAATATAGTCAGAAAATAATGACAGATTGTAGTTTCAGACTTCATACCCTTTAAGAATATGTATGGTAATGCAAAACCTGTTATTGTATCACCTTTCTAGGTTTGTAAGGGAGTAGTTAACAATGGTCCCTATATGTAGGCCTTTGTCCCCAAATTACTTATGGCTGTGTTCAGATGTCTGGCTTCAAAAAGTCAGGAGGTCTGGTGCCTAGTAGGACAGCAGGTACATGAAGGACAGTGTACTGCCAGGTTATAAAAGGCTGCCAACGTACTGTGTCAGCACTGACAACATGTCACTGGCCAACATTCATACCCCTGGAATGACAGGTTGTCACAGATGGAGCACAAGTATGCCTTGTATATCTGTTCTGCTTGTCCTAACATTACATTTGCCTGCCAACTATTCGCAAAGGAAGAAAGGGTCATGTCAAAACAGCAATGGCAGACAGTAGGGAAGCAGATGCCATACGCATAAGAGAAAGCAAGCAATTGTCAAATCAGTGTCCCAATTGCCTGTGTTTGGTAGAACATTATTAACACCCTGTCCCCATATGTGGCCCTTTGTCTGACTGGCATATATGTGCCTGTCCAGATGTCAGTCTGGGATGGCTTGACAGCTAGGCCCACATGTAGCCTCTTAATAACATATAGCAACACAAACCATCTGAGGACCACAGCAAATGCAGTGGTGCAATGATGGACAACCTGCTAAATAGATACACTCAGAGGTTTGAACTCCACTAACTTGTGTGTGATGTTACACCATTTACCCGACTCACATCAGAATTACAAATACATAGCAGCCACTGTGGGAAAAGCCTGTGACTAGACTACAGAAGGACAAAGAAACACACAAAAGGGGAAGGGGAACCACTGGCCAGACAAATGGAGAATGTGCACACCAGAACAAATTGTGCCATGCAGTGTATGGGCTCAGTAAACATCACCTACAAATACACAACACACACCCACACAAGTGGAATAATGGGTTTTGCATTAGCAGGAATTGTCTGAAAGTTAAGAATTCTGAAACACTAATATCTGTCATTATTTTGTAATGTCAGTCTTTATTTATTTGCAACTAATTTGTCATAAAATCACAAGTTTATGTAGATTGCGCAAAACTTCTAGACAAACACCTGAACAATCTGCCAAAAACTGGATAGTTGAGAGGTATGGCCACACCAAGATATGAATTTCCAGGTAAGAAGAATACCACACAAGCAGGAGATCCACAGCCAGTATAGCACTATGTTCCTGGACTGTTTACACGGCATCATCAGTCAACCGGCTGTAGCCACACATCTCAACTGGCCTTTTTGGGCAAGAATGTCTATAGTTGGATTCATAATATTGGTCTGTGCATCCTACATCTTGTATTCCTCTGGTAAAACACTGTGATGATCTGAGGATGTCTGTTACTAGGTAATGGCACAATACATTCCAGTGTCAGACTTCAGATATGTCAGAAAATGTATGCTAAAACAAACCCTGTACCTCTAGCAACTCCCTGTGTACTTTTGAGAGGTATGGCTGTAGCACACAAAACCCCGTACCGGAGTACAGCTATCTCTGTAATGGAGTCTCAGTCTTACTATAGAAGGTCATACTGTACATGCCCCGACACTTAGAGATTCACAGCCCATGTCGGAACCCACATTGGACTATATAACTGTATTGTGCATATATGTCTTTGCATACAGGCAGCTTTGTAGACCTTAACTGTCTTTACACATACCCATCAGATAGGATTACCCTCAGCTAGCTGTAGGTGCCCATATGTGATATAGCTGCATCTGGTGCATGTGATACACAGACATATATATGGGCAACATATAACAATATGACAAGCATACACACAGAAATGGGGACGAGAGAGACAGACAGTGATAGAGAGAGACACACATAGGGAGACATACACAAAGACTGAGTCATGCACAGGATACCCTGAATGTCATAGAGTGATGTTCCGCTGTGGACAGTGGCATACCCGTCATAACCAGTCACACGAGCCAGCATGAAGGTGAGCTCCATTGTGGAATAGTACTGAGGTGGGGGTTATAATATCACCTGCCTTTGTGAGTGTGTGTGTGTGTGTGTGTGTGTGTGTGTGTGTGTGTGTGTGTGTGTGTGTGTGTGTGTGTGTGTGTGTGTGTATGTGTGTGTCTGTAGGTTTAGTATTAAGAGGTTGTTCCCACTCAGTACACTTCCCATTGCCCTACTTCATAAGATCTGCAGATGTCATCCATGTTAGAAGTATCATTGGACACCTGTCAGCCCTATAAGCTATGTAGCATGTGCGATAACTGCATAACACTATTGTACAAATAACTAGATTATTTGTAGGTGAAACAGTTTTAGGCCATTCCCAACCACTACACTTCCTAGTGCCCTACTTTAGCAGTCCTGCTGATGTCATTCCACTCAGAAGTACCTTTGGACAGCCCTCAGCCCTATAAGCTCTGTGGTGCATGCAATAACTATGTAACAGTATAGTACAAATTACTAGATAGGCAGGGGCTCTATTTTCAGTTATGGAAAGTGTGTGTGTGTGTGTGTGTGTGTGTGTGTGTGTGTGTGTGTGTGTGTGTGTGTGTGTGTGTGTGTGTGTAAGTGTGTGTGAAGCAGTTTGTAAGTGTGTATGTTTTTAGGGTAATGCATTTTGATTCCCTTCCCACCCAGTACATTTCCCATTGCAATACTTTACAAGGGCTCTTGATATAATTCACCTTAGACATAACTTGGGACACTGTTAAATTCTATAAGCTCTGTGGTACGTGTGATAACTGAGTAACATGGTAGCACACATAACTAGATAGGTAGGTTTTCTAAACTCAATACTGGCAACTGTGATACTGTGTGCGTGTGGGAGAATCATATCCTCCCTGTGTGTGTGTTTGGGTGAGCATCATATCATCTGGGGGTGTGGGTTATACCATTTTGAGACATATACCACCCAGTACACTTCCCATGGCCCTACTTTACAAGGCCTGCTGATGTCATTCAACTTAGATGTACCTGTACATACGTGTTAGCCCTCTAAGAACTGTGGCATGTGCAATAACTATGTAATACTGTAGTACAAATAATTAGATAGGTAGAGGTTCTAATTCCAATATGGACAACTATAGTTGTGTGTGTGAAACATATCTCCTATGGCTGTTGTTTATGTAGGTTATACCATTGTAAGGCCTGTTGACCCCCTACCCATGACATTACCTTAAAGATCCTGTTAATGGCATCTGGCTCACATGCACCATGCAACTCCCTACAGTCCATACCAGTCATCTGTACAGATATACATGGAATATCCACATGTTTGCAAACTATATGTGGTCTGTGTCCCCTAACAATGAGCATTCATGTGATATCATCACCAAATATATCACAGTTACCGAAGTGATACACATGCCAGTATCAGACATCATACTTGACTGACACATCATGCTGATAGAAAGTCTGTCACTCTATCACTTGTGCAGGTTTGTAAGAGCAGTAAATGAGACCAGTCGCTAATTCTGGTGGGTTATCCCACCATCCATGAAGGCATTCACAAGATTACATGTTGTAAAAGGTTGTGTGTTATGTCCCAGGTATATAATCTATGTGGAGCATGTCATGTGTATGTAGCACTATAGTACATACAAGTGGATATGTACGGTTACTAACATGTCTATTGGCAACTGTGTACATGTTTCTGTATGCACATCCCCTGTGGCTGTCTTTACTGTGTATGTGATCGCTATACCATTTTGTGTGCCTCTTCCACCCTGTGAACTCCCCCATTGCCAACCTAGTTTCAGCCCATACAGATGCCATCCACCATACAAGTACAGTTACACAGTTTCTAACACCAAGCCACTGTGGTGCATGCAATGGTTATACCACTGTGTATTGTACATAAATAGATGAGTAGGTCATCTACTCTGAGAAGTGTCACCTCCATGTGCATGTATGTTTCAATGCATATCCACATGCAGCAGTGTGTGTGTGTGTGTGTGTGTGTGTGTGTGTGTGTGTGTGTGTGTGTGTGTGTGTGTGTGTGTGTGTATGTCAGATGCCTCTACCATATTAAGGACCTCTGTACCCACCACTGACAATCCTAACAGCCCCTGCAATTGTCACCCACTTAAATAGTAGTGGCAGACACTGCAACACTACATTACCTCTGTGCTATTTGTGTTATGTATCTAGCGCTATCATTCATAAGACTGTGCAGGTAGGGGCTGTGCTCAGCCCTTCGACAGCTGCTCCCTGTACAGGACTATGACTGTATGTGCACTACCAGCACGGGAGGCCAGGCATGCATATGAGTTAACAGACACACATGCTGGTGATTGTCAGGTTATACTAACACAGGCTGACCTGTGTCAGGAATACATACTTCAAACCTGCCATACACAGTACCAGGCATACCCTCATCAACTGCATGAAGGTTGAGTGGGTGGGACAGAAATGGCAAGGGCAACAGGTGCTGATAGGTGAATCTGTTGCAGTTAAAGTAATGGCCATGCTTGTGTGGGGCCTAGTGCCAGTACTCAAATAACCTTCTCTGTATGTGTGAGCCTGCGGTCCTACAGAACACCCAGGTGACATGTATGAAGGCTAGCTGGCTGTGTCAAGGGTATGTATGCAAGGTCACACTGTCTGCCACAATTGTCCCACCCACACTGTTGCATGTAAACACAC
The DNA here is from genome assembly GCF_019279795.1 of Protopterus annectens. Taxonomy (NCBI): domain Eukaryota; kingdom Metazoa; phylum Chordata; order Ceratodontiformes; family Protopteridae; genus Protopterus; species Protopterus annectens. The sequence goes on along the minus strand of NC_056746.1, from coordinate 615,944,567 downwards.
CTGGTAAAAATGTACATATACAGCTGTACCTTGGCTATGAAAAGGTCAATTTATTTTCACTCCGCCATACTCATCATTGCTACTGTCAGCAGGCCCACAACCAGCAGACACATAGACACCTGGAACATAAACAGAATGCAGTACGTGCCACTACAGTCAGTCAGCAGTACTAACAGTAATAGTGTGTCATGGCTAACAAGATACATAAAACAAGAAGCTGCTAGCGGTGCCAATAACTAGTCCCCAAAACACAATGTGGAAAGATTTTAATGAACAAAACACAGAATAATCAATAATGGATAAGATCTTTCGTCAAAATGACTTCATCAGAACAAGTAACTATTACAAGAGTTCTTATTTTATACGGTTCTTAGTAAATCATATGACCCAACCAATTAAAATTTAAAAAAACAGTCATAACATTTCATATAGAAGGCTTTGGAATATAAAAAACTGTGAAAATATGAACCTGTATAATACAAAAATACAAATATATAAATTGATCATTCTAACTACATTAAAATGTATACAACTGAATAGTGTAAAACTAAGAAAAAACTAAGGGATTTTGGTGTCATAATTTACAAGCCCTGAACTTTAATTCTGGTTTGATACTGATAGTATCATTTAACCCTGGATATTCAGCACCATTTAACCTAAGTTGCCATTTAGTTTCAGCCCTCATTAATTTATTTTTCCAACCCCCCCCTCTAAAATCTACCTGTACAACTTCCAATATTCCAACTTTAAAATTATGAAGTGGATTCTCTTGGATGTGTTTAAATAAGGCATTCTTTTCATCCTTCCTATTAATACTATAGCAGTGTTCGTATATCCTACAATTTAATTTCCTTCCCGTCTTGCCAATATAATAACAAGAACAGGAATTACAACTAGCAAGATAGACAACACTTGAAGTGACACATGAACCAGCTACAAAATTGACATCAATGCCATAAGGACCTAAACTAACCCTGGGATTTTCATTGATGTACTCACAATAGTCACAAGAACCACATTTGTAGGTAGCTTTCTTCCTACTTTTCACATTAGGTTTGTTTTCCAAAATATTTTTCAAGTTGCTACCGACCCTATAGGTAAATAAAGGTTCTGGGCCTATTACATTAAAGAGGTCTCTGTTTCCCTTAAACATTGCCCAGTTATTTTGGATAATCTTTTTTACCTCATTTGATGTTTCACCATATGTAATAACCATGGCTTGAGAAAAATCCTTTTGTTCACTTTGGTTGATGTTTGTAATTTCTACCTCAGCCCCTAATAATAGTTTGTATCTATCATTCCAATCATTCATCACTTGATCCCTAATGTTCTCTACAAAATCTAATGGATATCCTCTGTGCAAAAACATGTCCATAACTAGTTTAGTCTCTTCCTCTACCAAGGTCCTGTTAGAACACATCCTTACAACCCTAACCATTTGCCCCTTAACTATATTTCTCTTAATATGGGGGGGGGGTTACTTGAAAATTCAAGGTAGTCATTGGAAAAAGTGGATTTCCTGTGAACCTTGGATTGGAATGAGTAGTTGGTGACATCCTTAAGTATTTTTACATCAAGAAAATTGATTTCTTTACAATTACCATTTCCAGTAAATTTAAAATAATCACATATAGTGTTCATATAGTTAAGAAATGATTCAAAAAATGTATCCTTCTTCCACAAAATAAATAAATCATCTCGAAACCTTAAATAAAGGTGCCATTCATTTCTATAACTAGAGGTAAAAATAAACTGATTCTCCCACCCATATAAAACTAAATTAGCAAAAATGGGAGCACAGCTGTTGCCCATGGCTACTCCTTGAACCTGTTTATAAAATTCCCCCTCGAAAGTAAAAAAAATATTTTTCAACACTAATTCCATTAATTCTGTGATAAAGTTGATTAAACTACCACTCAGATTTGTTTTGCTAACTAAAACTTCGTTGAAAAATTGTAATCCTGCCTCATGGGGAATGGAGGTAAAAAGATCAACTACGTCAATAGTAGAAAAATAAATATCTTTATTAAAAAATTAATTCTTAATTCTCCTTAAAAAATCCCAAGAATCGAGGAGTACATACTCCAATGGGGCCAAAGCATGTTAACCATTCGATCAATAAAACCCCCAATGAATAAGTAATGCTGTTGTGCCCTGAAATAATAAGCCTGTATGGAGGGTCTTTTAAATTTTTATGAGTTTTGGGAATACCAAAACAAATAGGTATAACAGGATGCTCCACATGTAAAAAATTAAAACCCTCTTCATTAATGACACCTTGCATTAGGGAGTCCTCCAAAAAAAATGTATCTTTCTATAGCTTATGTGGATTTCATCCCTAGAGACAATTTCATATTTTGTATTGTCATTCAACATATTAGTTATTTTATTTTTATAGTCAACCATATTTACAATAGCCATACCCCCACCCTTGTCTGGTTTCATAAATCTAACATTCCAGTTGTCCCTTAACTCAAAAAGTAACTTTTTCATGGCCGGGTCAAATTGTGTTTCCTATAAATATGTGTCCGTAGGGTCTTAAAAATCTCCTGCTCAGTAACTTTTTCAAAGGAATGCAAAATAGGTAAAAGGGGGGGATTCCAACAACTTTTTTGTATATGACGGAATTCCTTCTGTTGTCAATACTTGCTTTATCTCTATTTAAACATTTTAAATTCATTTTCCTAACAAAAATCTTAAAGTCAGTTAAAATTTTACTAATTTCATCTCTATTGGAAGGCACAAATTTCATTCCCTTCATTAGCAAGTGAAAAAGGTCCTTACAAATGGGAAATTCTGCATAATTAAAAATCTTGAAACCTTTATACAAAAAAACAATATTATCAGATACAATGATTCCATCATCGTTGTTCACATCTTGATTGTTTTTGTTATCATAAATTACTGGTAACTGTTCTTCCTCCTGTAGGAGGGGTTTCTGTATTTGGGTCTCGCTCCCCCTTCTCCCCGGGATCCTAAAAAATCATGTTTCTGTCTAACCTGATTTCTGTTGAAAATCCTTTTTGATCTTCTCAGGGGCTGAAATTCAGTGTCATATTCATTTCCATCACTATTAAACCTGTTGAAATTCGTATTTTCATTAATAAGTTGGGATGAAACTGTTGTATTACCCTTAGTCAAATCCACCCCCAGATAAGCTTTGTGAAAAGGGTAAGCGAAAACATTTTTGTATTCAAATTCATCCCTAGATAGTTTCTTCTTTTTTCTAAAAATATTACTATTTAATTCATTCTCAACTTTATCAAAAATAATGTTATACCTGAAAGAATACTGATAAAAATGTACATCATCTACTACAGCCCTATTGATTTCATCCACATCCTTTAAAAATTCACTAATCTTTTTGTTGTTAATGTTCACAATAAAATCCATCAATTCTACCCCATGTCGGTCATACATTTGAATGAGCTCTTCACATTCTGGGTCACCCTTTTTTAACCCATTCGGAAATTTAAACATGCGAAGGCCCTTAGGGACCCATTTATTATTGATACATTCTCTTAAATATGAATTATCACATTGTAGTGCTCGAATTTTGTGCATTTTCATTTCAAGAGTCACTAACCTACTATCCATACTGTTTTTGTCCATCGGGTTATTATTAGTACCAAAAAACGAGTGTTCTCTTTTGGACCAGTCCTTTAAGTGATCAAGTGTGGGAATAAAATTACTAGTATCAGTTCTAGTTTCAGAACTGTTAATACCATTCATAACTGATCGATTTTCCGTGTTATTTATCCCATAAACACCAGCTCCTTGTAACCCAGTTTCCTTACAGCGTGACACAGTCCCAGTCGCTGCCATTCCTCGGGAAAACGGAAGTGTAACCTCTCTAAAGTGCCCCAGGTTCATACCGAAAGTGTTCGTACCTGCAATGTTACTGTTTTGCAGTCATTGAACTGTACCCTGCAGCTCGGTGACCTTTTCTGTCAAAGACATAATCAGTTGAAATAAATTCTCGCTGTTAATGCCAGTTTGTTGTCCACAAGGAAAGGAAGGAGAGTCTATTTCCTCCCCGAATACTGGTGAAAGCTCGTTACTGTCCATGTTGTAGAAATGAGTCTAGTAGGCAACCAATGTACCCAAAAAAACTTGGAAAAAGGAAACGGTGCCAAAAGCAGCACAACGACCATAAAACAAGAAACTGCTAGCAGTGCCAATAACTAGTCCCCAAAACACAATGTAGAAAGATTTTAATGAACAAAACACAGAATAATCAATAATGGATAAGCACTTTCATCAAAATGACTTCATCAGAACAAGTAACTATTACAAGAGTTCTCATTTTATACAGTTCTTAGTAAATCAGTAAATCTTAGTAAATCATATGACCCAACCAATAAAATTTAAAAAAAACAGTAATAACATAACTAGTTATTGGCACCGCTAGCAGCTTCTTGTTTTATGGTCGTTGCGCTGCTTTTGGCACCATTTCCTTTTTCCAAGTGTTTTTGGGTGCATTGGTTGCCTACTAGACTCATTTCTACAACATGGACAGTAACGAGCTTTCACCAGTATTCGAGGAGGAAATAGACTCTCCTTCCTTTCCTTGTGGACAACAAACTGGCGTTAACAGCAAGAATTTATTTCAACTGATTATGTCTTTGACAGAAAAGGTCACTGAGCTGAAGGGTGCAGTTCAATGACTGCAAAACAGTAACAGTGCAGGTACGAACACTTTCGGTACGAACCTGGGGAACTTTAGAGAGGTTACACTTCTGGTTTCCCGAGGAATGGCAATGACTGGGACTGTGTCACGCTGTAAGGAAACTGGGTTACAAGGAGCTGGCATTTGTGGGATAAATAACACGGAAAATCGATCAGTTATGAATGGAATTAACAGTTCTGAAACTAGAACTGATACTAGTAATTTTATTCCCACACTTGATCGCTTAAAGGACTGGTCCAAAAGAGAACACTCGTTTTTTGGTACTAATAATAACCTGATGGACAAAAACAGTATGGATAGTAGGTTAGTGACTCTTGATATGAAAATGCACAAAATTCAAGCTCTACAATGTGATAATTCATATTTAAGAGAATGTATCAATAATAAACGGGTCCCTAAGTGCCTTCGCATGTTTAAATTTCCGAATGGGTTAAAAAAGGTGACCCAGAATGTGAAGAGCTCATTCAAATGTTTGACCGACATGGGGTAGAATTGATGGATTTTATTGTGAACATTAACAACAAAAAGATTAGTGAATTTTTAAAGGATGTGGATGAAATCAATAGGGCTGTAGTAGATGATGTACATTTTTATCAGTATTCTTTCAGGTATAACATTATTTTAGATAAAGTTGAGAATGAATTAAATAGTAATATTTTTAGAAAAAAGAAGAAACTATCTAGGGATGAATTTGAATACAAAAATGGTTTCGCTTACCCTTTTCACAAAGCTTATCTGGGGGTGGATTTGACTAAGGGTAATACAACAGCTTCATCCCAACTTATTAATGAAAATACGAATTTCAACAGGTTTAATAGTGATGGGAATGAATATGACACTGAATTTCCACCCCTGAGAAGATCCGAAAGGATTTTCAACAGAAATCAGGCTAGACAGGAACATGATTTTTTAGGATCCCGGGGGGAAGAGGGAGCGAGACCCAAATACAGAAACCCCTCCTACAGGAGGAAGAAGTTACCAGTAGTTTATGATAACAAAAACAATCAAGATGTGAACAACGATGAAGGAATCATTGTATCTGATAATATTTTTTTTTTGTATAAAGGTTTCAAGATTTTTAATTATGCAGAATTTCCCATTTGTAAGGACCTTTTTCACTTGCTAATGAAGGGAATGAAATTTGTGCCTTCCAATAGAGATGAAATTAGTAAAATTTTAACTGACTTTAAGATTTTTGTTAGGAAAATGAATTTAAAATGTTTAAATAGAGATAAAGCAAGTATTGACAACAGAAGGAATTCCGTCATATACAAAAAAAGTTGTTGGAATCCCCCCCTTTTACCTATTTTGCATTCCTTTGAAAAAGTTACTGAGCAGGAGATTTTTAAGACCCTACGGACACATATTTATAGGAAACACAATTTGACCCTGGCCATGAAAAAGTTACTTTTTGAGTCAAGGGACAACCGGAGTGTTAGATTTATGAAACCAGACAAGGGTGGGGGTATGGCTATTGTAAATATGGTTGACTATAAAAATAAAATAACTAATATGTTGAATGACAATACAAAATATGAAATTGTCTCTAGGAATGAAATCCACATAAGCTATAGAAAGATAATTTTTTTTTTGGAGGACTCCCTAATGCAAGGTGTCATTAATGAAGAGGTTTTTAATTTTTTACATGTTGAGCATCCTGTTATACCTATTTGTTTTGGTATTCCCAAAACTCATAAAAATTTAAAAGACCCTCCATACAGGCTTATTATTTCAGGGCACAACAGCATTACTTATTCATTGGGGGTTTTTATTAATCGGATGGTTAAACATGCTTTGGCCCCATTGGAGTATGTACTCCTCGATTCTTGGGATTTTTTAAGGAGAATTAAGAATTAATTTTTTAATAAAGATATTTATTTTTCTACTATTGATGTAGTTGATCTTTTTACCTCCATTCCCCATGAGGCAGGATTACAATTTTTCAACGAAGTTTTAATTAAAACAAATCTGAGTGGTAGTTTAATCAACTTTATCACAGAATTAATGGAATTAGCATTGAAAAATAATTTTTTTACTTTCGAGGGGTAATTTTATAAACAGGTTCAAGGAGTAGCCATGGACAACAGCTGTGCTACCATTTTTGCTAATTTAGTTTTATATGGGTGGGAGAATCAGTTTATTTTTACCTCTAGTTATAGAAATAAATGGCACCTTTATTTAAGGTTTCGAGATGATTTATTTATTTTGTGGAAGAAGGATACATTTTTTGAATCATTTCTTAACTATATGAACACTATATGTGATTATTTCAAATGTACTGGAAATGGTAATTGTAAAGAAATCAATTTTCTTGACGTAAAAATACTTAAGGATGTCACCAACTACTCATTCCAATCCAAGGTTCACAGGAAATCCACTTTTTCCAATGATTACCTTGAATTTTCAAGTAACCCCCCCCCATATTAAGAGAAATATAGTTAAGGGGTAAATGATTCGGATTGTAAGGATGTGTTCTAACAGGACCTTGGTAGAGGAAGAGACTAAACTAGTTATGGACATGTTTTTGCACAGAGGATATCCATTAGATTAAAGTACATTAGGGACCAAGTGATGAATGATTGGAATGATAGATACAAACCATTATTAGGGGCTGAGGTAGAAATTACAAACGTCAACCAAAGTGAACAAAAGGATTTTTCTCAAGCCATGGTTATTACATATGGTGAAACATCAAATGAGGTAAAAAAGATTATCCAAAATAACTGGGCAATGTTTAAGGGAAACAGAGACCTCTTTAATGTAATAGGCCCAGAACCTTTATTTACCTATAGGGTTGGTAGCAACTTGAAAAATATTTTGGAAAACAAACCTAATGTGAAAAGTAGGAAGAAAGGTACCCACAAATGTGGTTCTTGTGACTATTGTTGGTACATCAATGAAAATCCCAGGGTTAGTTTAGGTCAATATGGCATTGATGTCAATTTTGTAGCTGGTTCATGTGTCACTTTAAGTGTTGTCTATCTTGCTAGTTGTAATTCCTGTTCTTGTTATTATATTGGCAAGACGGAAAGGAAATTAAATCGTAGGATATACGAACACTGCTATAGTATTAATAGGAAGGATGAAAAGAATGCCTTATTTAAACACATCCAAGAGAATCCACTTCATAGTTTTAAATTTGGTATATTGGAAGTTGTACAGGTAGATTTTAGAGGGGGGGATTGGAAAAATAAATTAATGAGGGCTGAAACTAAATGGCAACTTAGGTTAAATGGTGCTGAATATCCAGGGTTAAATGATGCTATCAGTATCAAACCAGAATTAAAGTTCAGGGCTTGTAAATTATGACACCAAAATCCCTTAGTTTCTTCTTAGTTTTACACTATTCAGTTGTATACATTTTAATGTAGTTAGAATGATCAATTTATATATTTGTATTTTTGTATTATACAGGTTCATATTTTCACAGTTTTTTATATTCCAAAGCCTTCTATATGAAATGTTATGACTGTTTTTTTTAATTTTAATTGGTTGGGTCATATGATTTACTAAGAACTGTATAAAATGAGAACTCTTGTAATAGTTACTTGTTCTGATGAAGTCATTTTGATGAAAGCGCTTATCCATTATTGATTATTCTGTGTTTTGTTCATTGAAATCTTTCTACATTGTGTTTTGGGGACTAGTTATTGGCACTGCTAGCAGCTTCTTGTTTTATGGTCATTGCACTGCTTTTGGCAATGTTTCCTTTTGCTAACAAGATACATACACCTCGATGTGCACCCATAACTATTGCCAGCAGAGAGCACCTTCAACAGCATTACATCACTGCACTGTACTATATTCATCTAATTAAACAGCATAGTATAGCAAGCTTTCCAACAAACACAGCATCAGAGTGAAAAACTCTCAAATTGTTTAATATCTTTCTGGTACCTCGGCTTTTCACCTTCAAGGAATATTAAACATTACACTACACTCCTCTTTTCTACACACCCAGTTAATTAAATTAATATAAATCAAGCAAAGATCACAATTTCCACAATTTTTTAAAGGGCACAGAATTGAAAATGTTAACAGTTCTTTACACAAACTATTTAGCACCACATATTTTACAATAATATTTTCATTTATATAAATAACATTTTTGTCCCAAAACTTTACATTATATTGTCAAGTTACTATCAATATTCATACCACTAGGTTGTAATGTTCGAAAATTTATAATCATCCTGCACTCTAATCTGTTTACTCTTCCTTAAAGTTTCCCCCATGAACCATATACGGTTGAGCCGGGACACTAAAAATCAAACCAGTATTACACCCCCCATGAATGGACATGAAATGTCCCGATATTGGACTAAAGATGTTTCTATTATTAATGTCCCTTAGGTGCTCCTGAATTCTCACCTTTATCTTCCTCCTAGTTTCTCCACTATACCATTTTAGCCTTTCACATGTACAGCCAACAATGTAAACAACACCCTGTGAGTTGCAAGTATAGATTTCCCTTCCTTTGTACCTTTTCCCATTTATTTTATTATCATCCAAATTTTATGCCCTATTATACACACTACAGTTAAAACACATTCTCATTCCTGAACTATCCATGTTAGGGATAATTCCACCCTCATTGTTCAAAATTTCTTTCAAATTTACAAACCTACCATATGAAAAGGTTATGTGGTCAGGGAAGATTCTTCCTTCATCAATATCTTCCTTCACCATATACCAGAAGTTTCTAACAACCTTCTCCAACCTCTGGCTAAATGGTGAAAATTTTGTCACAAAAAATAATTTTTCTTGATCTGTTTATTCTTGATTCATCCTACCCTGATCCTCTTTATCATTTTCTCTTACTCTACCTTTTTTCCCTTTTACCACTACTTCCTTTGCCTGACTTAAAAAAGGTCCCAGAATAACCCCTACATTTCAACCTTTCAAGCAGCTCATCTAAGTAGGCTTGCTTTAACTCCTTTTCTGATGTATTCCAAAATATCCGTTTCAACTCACCTAAAGGCAAAGCCTTAATCAGGTGAGGAGGATGCATACTTTCAGCATCCAGGAAGTTATTTACTGCAGTCAGTTTTCTATAGGGTCTCAATTGTATATGGTTTCCCATATCCAGATACAACTCTACATCCAGAAATGGAATCTTTTGGGCATTTTCCTCATGTGAACCTCAAACAATGTTCTGTGCTATTTGTGCATTTAAGATGCAGCCAGGGATGGTATCAGGCCTATGGAGACTTCTGTGTGTTGCTTTTGAGAGGGCATTACGGACCTGCTTCCTGTTAATGAGGGAAGAGGTCAGATACTGTGCATGTCCATGTGTACCGATGGGGGGACAGGGGAGTGATGTTTACACTTCATCTGCCTGCAACAGGTTGGCTATATCTATGCTGTTTGTGTATGTCGTGTTATTGACCACCGCTACATATCAGATTTGGGTGTTGCCTCTGGGATTCCAGACATATGTGTGGAAGGCCTAGTGATTGACCTTGGTGGATGTGTCCAATTTGCACTCAGTGATAGCCTTAGGATAATTCACCTGTGACCTTATTTGCTTGTTCAGACAAATGTGACATTGCTTCCAGTTACGCACCTACTCCTTCTTGGCCCTGTTCAGGAATTATTTCCACCTATTATGGTATTTGTGTATTGCTGTTGTCCACCACAGAGGTTTACCCTACCTTGAGGAAAATGATGTTGCCCTGTCAGGTATTGCTGAGTTCATACAGCTATGTAGGTGCTCGCATAGTGTTGTGGTGTGGGCTTGGACACTACTGCTAGCTCCAACTGATGGGATGGTGGCTGTAAAGGTACCTCTACCTGCTCTGAGGAGATTTATAGTCATTTTTGTAAAGTTTATTTTGTTTGACCCTGTAGGGGGGATGGGAGATGGTGACCTAACAGTGATGGCTATGTGGTCAGATCTGACCAAGGAGGATGACACTGCAAGTGCTACAGTGGCTACTCATGTTGGTTAGGACCAGGTACAGGATATTTCAACCTGTTATAGGAGTGTTGACCAGCTGATCCAATGCATTGTCATTGATAAAGCCGAGTAAACTCTGTGCATTCATGTTCAGGTAGCATAGGTCATGCACACTATGGTTGGGTAGTTAAAGTCACCCAGGAGCAGGGTAGACAGTTGAATGTTGACAGATTCAAGCAAGTTCAGATAGGTGTGGTGAGTGTCCAGACTCATGGTTGGAGGTCTGTAGCTAGCTATGATTTGATTAGGTGTTTTGTCAACAGTTAACTGCACTTGGGATGTCTCCTGAGTGTCATACTGTTTGATCAGCCTGGAGGTGTGTATGTGTATGATAATGTTTAAAACTCCACCTCCTGTGGCTTTGTAGCCCTCCATTTGAGGTCTAAATGTATGGTGGGATGAGTAACCTGGCAAGGTTAGTGTGCTCTCCATAGCTGCAAACCAGGTGTCAGTGACTGCATAAATGTCAGCATCCTCCAGGACAAGGTATGCTTGCAATGACATGGGTTGCAAGCTAAGACACCTAGCTCCTGTTAGAGCAAAACATCTGCACAAAGGCACACATTAATGGTAAGCAAAGGCCTGAAAATAGTGACACTTTATAAATCTAGCTGTATTACATTTAGTTGCTAGCAAAGATGGTTTTGCATTCACACAACTACTCCGCAGGATATGACATCTGACATTAAAATGTATGCTATTATGTTATGACTTCAGTCTTTACTGGGTTGCCAGTGATTTGGCAGACAATACACAACTGTATGAGGCAATGACTACAAATATGAGGCAAACATGTGGTCAGTCTGCAAAATTCTGGACAGTTGACAGGTATGGGCTCAGTATATAACATACAGTTCAATACACACTTTTGCGCCTGTCGTTTACTATACACATAGTATATAAAAGTCTCTAACATTTGTAAGACAAGCATTTGTATGATAGTAGCATTCACAGGTGACATATGAATATTTGCAACATCCCAGGTAGCTGGCCTAGCAGTGTCACAATCAGTAGTAGTCATACATGAGCTGACCTTTGCTGGGGTGACTCAGGGGGCAGAGCTGTGATCTATGTCACTGCAGACAGGGCCAGCAGAAATGGCCATAGGTGCTGGACAGCTGCATGTCACTCCAGCAAGTCTTGTTTTCTTCCTAATGTTTAACTTCCTATTTCACATTATTGCATCCCCTCTTCTGCATTCCATTACATGCTTAAGTGATTCACATACTTGTTATAGTGCTGAAGAGTTTCCTCAGAATATTGTAAATGTTTAGATTTGTGTAGTTGCAGCCTGTCTTTGTGTAGATGGGGTTCAGACCTGTGTTGCATAGGCAGCAGCTTGCCTTTTGTAGGCAATGCTCATGAGCAGGTGATGGCCTGTGCACATCAGTCTCTCCACTTGCTACTTGTATCCAGAGCAGCTGTGTTGTCTTTCCATTAGCCAATGCCATAGAACCACAGTGCTAGTATTAATTTCTTCATGTGGGCCTTTCCCTTTTTCCTTGCCTGTGAGGGGGACATGATGGAGGTATGAGGGCTACAGTTTCACAGATGGTATGTGGAAATACATCTCAGAACAAGAAATGTGGAGACAGCCCAACAACATGGAGGACAAAGTTTCAGAATTGGGTACAGATTGTAAGTACGTATTGCTGTTATACACATAGAAGATTGCTAGATTAACAAGGTTTGCCTGGACATGCATTTTCTGCGTGACTTGACTTCTGATAGTGATATGTCTTTGACATACCTCTCAACTGTCCAGATGTCCGCAGAATGCCCAGAGGTTTGCCTCTTATGTTTGATCTGTTCCTCAGACTATTTCTGTTTTTGATAAATCAGGATAATGTGAGGATTGTAGTCAGTAAATGTTGACATCCATTTGTGTTTCAGACATCATATCCTTCAGGAATGTTATGTTGCAACAAATTCTGTAACACCAGCAACGGTTTCAGTTAGTAACACCATTAATTGAGATATGTCCCTATTTTCGGCCCCCTGTCCCCCAAGTATGTCAGGCTTTGTCCAGATGTCTTTGTCCAGATGTCTTGCCGTAAGAGGTTTAGAGGTATGGTATATCATTATTTAGTGACTTCACTCCTGATATCATCCCAATGACTTGGCAGCATACCTCTCAACTGTACAGATTTGTGCAGAATATCCAGATTTTTTATTCATATTTTTGGTCTGTTTTTCATAAAGTTTTGTTTTTGTGGCAAATTACTGGCAAATCATTAAAGATTGAAGTCAGAAAATAGTGACAGACATTAGAGTTTCAGACTTCATATCCTTCAGAAAATCCATGCTAATGCAAAACCTGTTATTCTATCAACTTTCTAAGTTTGTAAGAACAATATTTAAAAAAAAATTCCCTATTTTTGGGCCTTTGTCATGCTTTTATTTATGTCTTTGTACAGGTTTCATAAGAGGTTGAGAGGTATGCTTAGCAAACTCCAGGAAGTGGTATTCTGCAGTGGCCATAAATATGGACCCACACCCTGGACATTCTGTGGAAATCTGTACAGTTGAAAGTTATGTATGTCTGGCCATTATTAACAGACTGTCAAGATTGTGTAGCAGTGTAGTGAGTAAATGTTTGTTGGGCTGAGTAGGGACAGTGACAGATGTGAGTGTCATAGATATTTTTCTATCTGTCTGTGTATGCTGCTACAGTTGCTGGTGATCTATCAGGTGTATATGTTTGTAAGGGGAGCCTGAGAAATGCCCTGTAACACCTCAAGATTCCCAGTAGACTGTGACTTGGAGCAGTATATGTCAGTGTAGTGAGTGACTGGCAATCAGGATATGTTTGTTCAGACAGTCATAATACTCTAGAGTTCAGTTGGGGTACTGGTATGTTGCTGTGACTGTGGTGCAAATGGTTGTGGTGGACAATTTCTCAATGATGTCTGCTTTTCCCTTCAGTTACATCCCTGTAGTGCATGATATATTTGCAAGTCCATGAGTAATTCCCCAGAGCTAAGTTGGGGTAGTGATGTGTTTGTTTGACTGTAGTTCAGAAGGTACTAAGTGAAATGGTTAGCAGCTCTCAATGTTTTCTACCTTTTGTTACATGACAGCAGTCATACATCTCCACTGTTCAGATTTCTATACACTGTCCAGATGTATGGCTCATATGTTGGTCTGTTCCCCATAACAGTTGTGGGTTTCTGACAAATCACTGGGATGATGTGAGCATTGACATCAGTAAATTATGACAATCATTTGTGTTTCAGACCTGAAATTTATCAGAAAATATATGTTAAAACAAACCATGCTACTCTAGCAGATGTCTATGCTTATAACAGCCATATCAGCCATATTTCAATTATGTCACTATTGTTTGCCCTTTATCCCCCCACTATATCGGGCTTTTGCAGATGTCTTGCAGTAAGAGAGTGATTATATATATATATATATGTGTGTGTGTGTGTGTGTGTGTGTGTGTGTGTGTGTGTGTGTGTGTGTATATATATACACACACACACACACACACACACACACACACACACACACACACACACACACATATATACATGTATATAAGAGTACTAAGGATGTGTATTGTGATGACTTTTTTTCATTAATGTTAAATGACCATAATGCATGTTATGTTTGTAAAAACATTACAAATCTTCACAGCTCAGATGGCATAGTGATATGTTTGTTATGATTGTAGTGCACAGCATCCTGTGTTCGAGACTTGGTGGGGCTAATTATTTTGTTGTTTGGCAGAACAAAGGCTAATGGAGACAGAGTCATTATCGCACTTTTAAACATTTGTAAGTGGGTTTGCGTGGTTTTGCACAAAGCTAAGTGATGCTAAGAGAGGGTTAAGTCCTCTTAGCTTCTTAGCGGCATTTACTCCCGCTTACCCCCGCATCAATTTTCAATAAAGAAAAGGAAAAAGGTGATAAGAAAGTGGTGAAATGGGGGCAAACAGGGGGTAAAATATCAGGGAAAACCACCTAGGGATGTGCAGGATGGGGGTAGGAAAGGACCGTAGCTCTACATTTCTACTGCAGCAACAGCTGTAACTGATGTGGAAAATTTAGAATTTATAGCCTCACACCCCACAGGTAGGGCTATTAGCAATATACATCTGTAGAGTAATTTGAGTGTTGATTGATTTATGTAACTGGATGTGGGGGTGAAATTTAGAGCTATGTATGAGGGAATGTTTTTTTTTTGTGGGACAGATGCCCTTTTTTTATTAAGGTGAGAGTAGGATGTTGGGGAAGGGCTGTAGGTATGTTTGCGGAGGTTGGTTGGGTAGGATAGGTTGCATTCGCAAGCAGACAAGACACACAAGACAGCAAACAGGGGTGGTATATGACACATGAGGGGGGTAAACACTTTGGACGGGGAAGGTGGTTGGGAATCAGAGACCAATGAGCCTCCAAATGGATACAGTGAGACTGAGGTCCTCACCCATGGGCAGTCACCACTGCACCTTTACGACACCAAAGTGGCTGTTCTGTGGGCTGGACAACAGGGGCTGCCTGCCCCTCCAGGTGCCCCAGGTGGCCCTTCATCTTGTGCAGCCATCCATCTAACTTGGTGTGGTTGACGGTGCCCACCATACCCCAGAACTTACGGTGGGTGACAGGCTCTTCTTGGTGTCCACACCCAGGGGGGACAGACCCCAACCTCTGAGACAGTTCCACCCGAAGGTGGTGCAGGACCAGCGGATAAGGAAGTTCTAGGTTGGGTCCCAAATGTGCTGGGGCCTGGTGCCACTGCCAGATGAGGCAGGACACGCAGATCCGATGGGATCTGCCTTCCCAGTCATGCTATGGTGTTGAGGTTATCCAAGATATATTGGTTAGTCATGTACAAAACATTACAAAATTAGTTATAACAGCATGTGTGGATGTCCCAATTAACCCAAACCAACAGATTTGAAACAGTTGCATAGCAAACAGAACACATGCATAAATGAACAAGAGTAAGCATTGTAACAGCATGCCAGTTACATTGATGACAACAGGCTACCAACAATGGTATTTGAACAAGGTATGTTAATATGCAACCAATTAAATATATGAACAATGATAGAACAGAAGTCCCAACATTAAGTTTTGACAAAAACATACCCGTAGTATATGAATAATAATTAGTGATGCAGATGAGGGGTGGGTCAGAGAAAAAGTCCATTAACAACTGTATAGACTTCTATTTTTCATAACAGTACTGCTCAATACTCTACAGGTCTGCCCTCACTTTACATCTGCCTATGCCCCATAGTTTCTGTGGCACATACATACCTGTCAAACTGTCAACCTGTAATGGTATGGGGCAGACTGGGACAACTATGACTACATTACTAGGGGTGGCTTGTACATGTCAGGGTTACATATCTGACAAAGAAGGGCTGCCCTGCACTGATGTTGTGTGTGACTGCTACTGGCATACTTCACCTGGATTCCTATCTGTGGCCAAGGTGGTTCTCAGCAGTGACCACTAGCTGTGACAGAGTGACACTTGAGAGATATGTATCGGGAAGAGTGGTGTATGTACCTATCCTGCTGTCATTTGCAGGCATAAGGTGGGATAGTTGTACATGGTGTATTGGTATACTCTTCCTACAGCTACTATAAATGTTTCATTACCTGTAAGACCTCTGGAAAAAATATATGTTAACACTATCTGACTGTTTCTACAAATATTCAATATTTCTTGAGTGTGTATATATGCACACATCTCAGTAACACAACCTGGATTTGAACTGTGTCTGAATGTTCTAAAATGAACAGTAAGGCTATTTCTCATCACACTGAGCTACTGTGGAACTTCTGTCTCTTGTTTGACTGATTTCTGCCTATTACTCTGTGGGCTAGACAGTCTGACCTTGTAATTCTTAGATTCCTGAATGACAGATAGTTAGTGTACTGGGTATTACTCCTTTGAAATTATACAATCTGGAAAGCAAAGGTTAATGCAAGGCAATGTTTCAGAGGACATATTATAATATGTTAGGCATTACTATTCTGGGTTCAGATCATAATTCATAACATATTTCATACTTCATTTATATCTTGTTTTATAGCTCCACAATCTACTGTTTTGCATAATAGCTGGTTCTAAGAACAACCTCAGTAAATTCATGCTGTCAAAGCCATATTTGCTGTGAAGAACCTGTACACATTCTATTCGTAGAACAACATACCAGAGTAAACACAACAGTTGGTGGTTTAGGTCTTTATTGTACTTATATGACACAGTTCTTTACTACTGCATATCCTGTAGATCAATATTAGTCTGGCAAACTTTTATTTAATCATTAGACACAGTACACACTACACCTACTGGCAGTAAATTATTTACTCCTTATTATTTATTTCACTATATACTGCAAGGTAGATCTGTAATCAGCAGCCTGTCAGTGCAGCCTTGTCAGTCTGTCGGCATGGGCCTCGTCATTGTTAACCTTCTCTGCTGCAGCTGTAGGGGGAGCAAACAAACATTATGCATACCTGTCTATCACATACTCGGGCTAGGATTTGGTACAGTTATGTATGAGATATTTACTAACTACTGGATCATTCCCTGCCCGGGCATCTTGGATCCACTGGACCAAGAGCTCCCCCTTCCTCTGCTTTAGGTCAGCATAGTGGTGTCATACCTGATCACCAGTTTGAGGGATTCCTATGGCATTGGTGAGGTCATGTGCCTAATGGTCCCAGGACTCCACTTTATACTGAGAGCAGTGTTACTGGCCCTGCAGCAGTCTGTCAGCATAGTTTTTTACAAGGAGCCAAGCCATGACCTTGGACTCCTGAATGCCCCAGCACTGCACTGGAAAGCGCACTCCCTCTCCAATGCCAGACATAGTTCCTGCAGAGATCAGACTACAACAGATTATTGCTGTATTCCCACCTGTGTGGTTTAAATAAGGCCATATTCCCACCCTTTGCTGTCATTGGATCATTTTGAAAATGCTAAGCTGAGCTAAACAGTGCACACATCTGCTAAGATGAGTTGAACAGTGCTTAATGGGGTAAATGCTGAGCACTGCTTAACAGTGCACAAATCTGCTTAGCTGAGCTGACTACTGCTTAGAATTTACATCTAAGCAATGTTTAAACTGGCTAAACATAGTTGAGCACTGCTTAGCATTGCTCAGTTTTCATTTTAAAAATATAAGGATTGTAGATTAATTCATCATTACTGACATATTATTAAGTGTATATGATTTACTTTATATGGCATCCCCCTATGTGCTTTTCATTACATTACCTTGGGGTATGACTATACTGTATGGTGCACTTGTGTATATATGGGTGATTTCACATGTTATATGCACTCACACTTCCATTTTGGACCAGCTATACTACCCTGGGTGACAAATATCACTTAGTACATAATTTAATGTAAAAAAAATAATTTTAACAATGCTTTCCCATGTAAAAATAAAGTGCCTATCTTGGTGCTTGAGCTATGAATGCCTGAATGCGAAGCCGGGACCCTAACCACTGTGCTATCTCATCATTAAGATTTTACCTATACATTTTTATTTAGCTACTATGAGATGTTTAAGCAATGCTCAGCAGAGGGCCGTAACGCACAAACCAACTCAGCTATGCTTAAACATGCCTTAGAATGGAAAAAAAGAAATTAATAAATTCACTTTAATGACATGTATCAATACTCTTTGTAAGGCACAGTAAGGGCAATTGTAAGGGGACAAATAGGGTCAGATTTCAGATATTGCTCTTACAAACTTAATAAGCTAATAGAATAATAGGTTTTGCATAAGCATGACTTTTCCTAAGGATGTGGAGTCTTAAACTCAAATGTCTGTTATTATTTACTGACTCTAATCCTATGCTATTTTCCAGGTAGGAACAGATATTTTGGGGAATACACCAAAAATATGAGTCAGACATCTGGACATTCTGCAAAAACCTGTAGAGTTGAGAGGTTTGGACTTACAGCACTTTTGCAATGCAGGGAGTGTGTGACAGTATTTATCACACACCCCCTGCATTGCTTCTTGTCTAGACAGCTGCTTTCAGTGTCTGCAGACACTGAAAGCACATATAAAAGTGCTGTATGGCACTTTGACAATGCAGGGGGTGTTTAACAGTACCTTTCACACACACTGCACGGGGTGTATGACAGCACCTGTCACACAACCACTGCATATATTTCATAATCTCCTATCTATTTCAGTGTCTGCGGACACTGTTTTCCTATTTATATTTGCTTTCAGTGTCTGCAGACACTAAAATGCATTTAAAAAGTACTATACTGCACTTTGAGAGTGCAGGGGGCATGTTAGATGTGCATGCACTACTTAAACATACCCCCGGCACTCAGTAGTGTTCGTGTCTGCATAGCCTTAGCAGTAGCACACCTTCATGGATATGCAATGTGCGCTACTGTTAAGGCTATGCAGAAATGGACATGGTTCACTCTGTGTAGGAAAGCACTATTCCTGCACGGAGTTTATTGAATCCTGGTGTATGACTATTGATTATCACTCTGATATGTGTGGGATGTTTGAATGTCAAACAGTGGTCTTCTGGATGACCAAATGTACATGTTTTTTAAAGAGAATTCTGAATGCATGTTATGCCAGAGTCAGCTGACCTTGATGTGATGATATTGTGTGCCAGAGCTGGGAGAATAGAATCTTCACTGCAGCTGTTTGTTTACTTTTCAAAGTCTGATATGAGAGAGTAGAATTCTCATAGTAGCTTCCTGTTACTTATAAAATCCACTGCAAAGGCAGGTTCTGAGTCAGTTATTTCAGTTTTGTTGTTTTTCCAGAGCTGTTCTGCAGTAGTAGTCCAGTTATTTCCAGAGTAGGTGTTCCAGAGAGGACAGATAGACTGGAGTGTAGACATAATTCCTAATCTTGCCTTGCAGAAGTAGAGTAAAATCTTACCTTGCTGAGTTATTTAGATTAGATAAGGACAGTTAATCTTCAGATAATCAGGGAATTACAGCTACTTAGGTAAAGGTTTTCTAAAATCAATGTGAGATCTACCATACAGTATTATTTTCATATTTATGTGTGTGAAACTCTGTTGTTTATTGGAATGAATTATTCAGTATTTACATGTTTTAAATCATTTTATTTATTATAAAATGTTTTACTACCTCTCATTGTGGCTGGTTGTTTAGTGAATATTTTAATAACGTGAGAGTGTTTATCCTTATTGTGATAACACCAGGACCACTCAAAAAACCTTACTGCTTGGGATAATTAGGTTCATAGGTTCATAGGTAAGTACTAGGCTATCTGCCCAAGGGTATTTATAAGCCTAGCCAAAGTGTGTTGGCTTTTTCCACCCCCTTAGATTAGTTCCCTGTGCTTCTGACCAGCAGAGCTATTAGTTCCCTGTGCCCTTGTCCAGCAGAGCCACTGCTGTGATCCCAGGGGTAAATCTTCTGTTTCCCATCCACCCGTCAAGGTTTCTCTTGATGAGTGCTAGTGAGGGGCTCTGCCTGATGTATATTGGAATTTTGTTCCAAAGCATGGGGAGTCTCTGGGTCAGAAATCTATCCCTCCAACATGTCCTATTTATTGTTGTGGTAAGGTTTATATCCCTAGAGTTTGTGGCTCTCAGGGATTTGTTTTTTTTTTAGGTGGAACATATCCATCAATTCTGGGTTGGACATGGCCTTGTATGTCAACCAGAGATCACCTCTGAGTAAGCAGTATGCAACCGAGTACATCTGGTGTTTCTTTAGTCAGGCTGCACAGGTCATCTGTTTGAGGCCAGTAATCCTCTTGGTGAGGTACTTTTGTGGTCTTTCCAGCTGTTGCAGGTGTCTTGTAAGGTACATCCTAAATGGGGCATTGTATTTTATAATGGGTCTAATAACTGATGAGTAGAGAGGCACAATAACATTGTTTGTTCTGGATGCGAACATTTTTAAGATTAGGTGGGCCACGTAGAAGGATTTTCTAACCACCTTGGCAATATGATTATCAAAGGAGAGATTGCTATCTACTTGGGTCCCCAGATCCCTTATTACTTTTTCTGTATTTAGGGGACTACCACCTATGTGGTAGTTCATGGGTACTTTGTTTTTTTTCTAAAGGGGATGACTATGCACTTTTTGGCATTCAGCTTGAGGCCATGATTTTGACACCAGGTATCCGTCTCAGTGAGACCTTCTGGAGGGTGTCTTTATCAGCTGGAGAATCAATTATGGTCTCAAATTTGCAGTCGTCTGTGAACTTGGTCAGCCAAAGTTCTCCTTTGCTTACCTGTACCTCAGAGAAGTATATAATGAACAGGAGTGGTCCTAGGACTGAGCCCTGGGGGATGCCACTTGTAACCGGTTTAGAGTCGGACCTAGAGTCTGCAACTCTCACCATGTGGGTTCTGTCCATGAGCCAATTTGCAACCCATCTCGTGACATAGGGGTTAATGTTCAGGTTGGTGAGTTTCTCTATAATACAAGATAGGGGAATGGTATGGAAAGCCTTTGTGAGGTCTAGGTAGCCTGTGTGGACCTCCTTACCCTCATCTAATGCCTTGGTAACTGTCTCAAAGAAGTCCACCAGGTTTAGGTGGCATCATCTGCCCTTAACAAAGCCAAACTGGGTGGGGTCCAAAGTTTGGAGGTTCCCAATACCTCTGTTAATGAGTTCCATGATGATGATGAGCTCCATAGCCTTGCAGACCAGGCTAGTCAGGCTTATAGGTCGATAGTTCCTGGGGTCCGTTGTGGCACCACCTTTGTGGAGTGGGATAACTATTGCTGTGTGCCACTCTGTGGGTACATAGCCTGTAGAGAGGCTGAGTTTTAACAGTGTGTTTAGGTGAGGGGTTAGTTCATTTTGGAGCTCTTGTAAGACACAGCCTGGGACACCGTCCAGTCCCATTGAGGCTGTGTTTTTGACTTTGGATAGGGCTGTTTTAACCTGTGTGTCGGTGATTGCCAGGGCCTTACATTCTTCTGGTATGGTTATGGGCCCTTTAGGGGCTGAGAGGGGTGTGAAGTTTGCACTAAACCTGTCTGCCAAAATGTTGGCAATATCAGTCAGTTCAGTGCATTTTGTGCCATTCTGCACCAACTCAGAGCAGATATGAGAGTTTCCATTTAGGTTCTTGACATAGCTAAATAACGCTTTGTGGTTATCTTTGGAGTCCTTGGCAATTTTTCTTTCGAAGCTAGCCTTGGATGATTTAATGAGGGATTGTAGTTTCTTGCTGATACTGATTAGGGATGTCTTACCTTCTAGGGATTTTGCTCTTATCTGTACTAGTTTCCTCCTTCTATTGTAGAGCCTGTTTATGGCAGGGATTCACCAATCTGGTTTCCTTTTCTTGGAGGAGTGAGTCTTGGTTTTACTTGGGATAGCATGATCCATGCATTCCTGCAGATGATCATAGAGTGCCTTTGTATAGGTTTTAGCAGCTTGTACAGCATTGTCCATTGGCGTGGGGGCTGTGAACCTTTCCACCTAGGTCTTAAGCAATGTGAAGTTTGCTTTTGAAAAGTTTTTCACGGTGGTTTCCTTGATTGGGGTTGGGGGTGGAATGTGAATATCCAGAGTGATATGTGATCTAACCAGTGAGGGGTTGACATCAGATGTGGAACACCGGTCGCCCATGTTGATGATTACCAGGTCCAATATGTTGTTCCCTCTGGTGGAGGTGTTGACCAGTTGATCCCGGGTGTTCGAGTTTATAAATTCTAGGAAGCGTTGGGCAAGGGAGTTAGTACTTGAGTAGTTCTCTCAGTTAATGTTTGGGTAGTTGAAATCACCCAGTATTAGGGTGTTTGGTAGGACCTTCATATTTCCCAGTGTCTCCAGAAATGCAGAATGCAGGTCTTGGGTCATGGTGGGTGATCTGTAGCAAGCTACAATTTGGATTGCAGTTTTGCCTGTTGTTAGTTGCACTTGGATGATCTCTTATGCATCATGCTACGCCACTAACCTGGAGGTGTGAGTATCCTTGATGAATATGGATACACCCCCTCCTTTTGTGTCTCAGTCCGGGTTCAGTGGCCGAAAGGTATGGTATGAGTTATAGCCTGGTAGTGCTGGGGTGCTCTCTGGAGCCTTAAACCAGGTTTCAGATACTGCACAGATATCAATGTTCTCCATACTGAGGAGTGCCTTGAGTGCATGCATTTTGAGGTCTAGACTTCTGGCGTTGAGCAGCATTACCCTCAGTTTTTGGTTACTTGTGCTATTTATGGTGGTGGGTTTGTCATTTGAGCCTTGCCTAAAAAAGGCACTATGGGGGCGGTAAGAGCCATTGCCAGTATTCGAAAGCCTAATGGTGACAGGTGCAAGTCATCTTTTGCAAAGCAACGTGGCTTTTCGAGCATGTCATCCCAGGCAGACAGATACTGGATCACCTTTGAATGACACCAGAAACTTAGCCAATTGTTGAAGTTGATCATTTTTTTTTCTTTATACTGTGGCATCATTCTTGGTGAGGACAGGATTCTACTCAGGGTCAGGGCCATACCTGCCTGGGCTACATGATCAGAGAGCTCTTCCATGTCCCTTTTCATGTAGTCCAGGGAGGTACATCTCAGGTCATTCACACCAACATGTACAATGACAGAATCATATTTGTACTTGTTCTGGAGTGACCTGAGTGCTTGTGTTATGTGGCGGATCCTGGAGCCCGACAGGCAGCTAACTGTAACCTTCTCCTTGTCCAGCCAAGTTAGTGGGGCATCAATGTGCTTGACTATAGAGTTGTCTATCACTAGTGTGTTGGGTATGTTATTTTGCCTTAAGAGCTGTGATTGCATGGCACACTGATTTTGTGAAGTATGTGTTTCATGGTTGGTGATGGGTTGTGGAGGTTGCTTGGATGTCTGCTTTGGAGGTCTCTGTTGCTTTTGCAGATTTTTATTTAGAGCCTCTGAGTATGTTTTAATGTATTTATGTGTGTTATTTGCCTGTATTGGTTTGCTAAGTCTATGTGAGACTGGTGGTGTGTTTCAAGTATTATCCTTCTCCTCTTGACAGTCAAGTTACAGTCTGAGGTTGAGAAAGCTTTGCCTCCAGTCTTTCTGTATAATTGCATTGCCTCCAGTCTGGCTGTATAATTGCATTGCCTCCAGTCTGGCTGTATAATTGCATCTCTCACATATATTAGTGTTTGGTGGTAGGAGGAGAGGGTTGTCTGTGTACATGAGGCAGTTGTGACATTGCCTCAAAATGCCCAGATTCACCAGTTGGACTGGAGAGTACACTGGAAACTGCCCATTGGACATGCCTGAACAGGTACAGTGAGCTGTTTTTCTGATTGACTGGTGGGGAGGAATAAAGAGCCTTGTCCTTCTGGACAGTATAAGGGGGGAGGCTAGTGCTAGGGGTATTTATTGCTTGTTATGAGTTTTAAGCAAGTGCTGGATTGTAAAATGAATGGTTTGAGTGCTAAAGTTGTAGGTTTGTCTAGTTCCCAGGGAAAAACTGAAGGGTAGACTTCGTGGAGTCGGGAATAGTTTTACCCTAGCTAACTGGCGCTGCCCGGCGTGCAAAACCACACAAATGTGTTTTTTACATAAGAAAGATGAAAGAGATAGAAATTAGCCCAAAATGGCCAATAAAACTACAGTTTCTGGGCAGAAACCACTCCTCCAAGGACAGGTAGGCTGTTCAGAGCTCCCCACTCTCACTGGTGAACAAAGAAACTTCCTTTTTGCCCAAGTAAGGTATGGCCAACACAGAAGCTTAAACACAGTCCAGGTACCAGCAGATATCTGAAACTGGACTTTTCTAGCTTAGTAAGGTGGGAAAATAGCAAGATTTTTATTTTTTTCAAGACAACAGTAGAAACAAATGCAAAAACACTTTTATAGTGCAGTAATGGCTGTCGCACTTGAGTGGGATGCCATTAACAGTTAAAAATACAATTTACAACAAAAAATGAATTTTTAAGTGCAGGCACAAGTAAATGCAATTTCAGTGTAAAATGAGCATTCTGAGAAGCAATAAATGCTAGAAAATGAGCATTTAGGTAGAAATAGCAATAAGCAACAAGAAAAATAAAAAGAATGGTACTTAAACACTCCAAAGTCTCTCCTTTTGTCTCTCTGGAATTGTAGGTCTCTGCAGGACACCTGGGCAGGATCTGCTGAGCTTATACAAACACAAAAACCGCGCAAATGCATTTTTTATATCAGCAAGATTAAAGAGAGAGCTATTAGCCCCAAATGGCCAATAAAACTACAGTTTTTGGACAGAAACCACTACTCCAAGGACAGGTAGGCTGTTCAGAGATCCCCACTCTCACTGGTGAACAAAGAAACTTCCTTTTTGCCCAAGTAAGTTATGGCCAAACACAGAAGCTTAATCACAGTCCAGGTATCAGCAGATATCTGAAGCTGGACTTTTCTAGCTTAGTAAGGCAGGAAAATAGCAAGATTTTTTTTCGTTTTTTTCAAGAATACGTAGAAACTAATACAAAAACACTTTTATAGTGCAGTAATGGCTGTTGCACTTGAGTGGGATGCCAGTAACAGTTAAAATACAATTTACAACAAAAAACAAATTTTAAAGTGCAGGCACAAGTAAATGCAATTTCAGTGTAAAATGAGCATTCTGAGAAGCAATAAACACCAGAAAATGAGCATTTAAGTGGAAATAGCAATAAGCAACAAGAAAAAACAAAACAAATGGTACTTAAACACTCCAAAGTCTCTCCTTTTGTCTCTCTGGCATTGTAGGTCTCTGCAGGACACCTGGGCAGGATCTGTTGAACTTATATGTTTCAGTATCTATTTTACCCACTATAATAGAGCATGCCTTTTGATGGGTGTTGTGGTATTTGACTGGTGGCTGCCATTACCTTGTAATTTGAGAAAAGAAACACAGCAGATAAATCCCTGTCAGTCTTTCCCAAGAGTGTGTGTATGTGTGAATATCAGACATTTAAGAGTGAGTGTGTCAGATCTCTAGAACTGGGACACAGTGCTCTGGAGTGGTTAGTGTGGAAACTCATTTGGAGACCTGAAGTGAAGTGGATCTACTTTAGATGACCAAAAGCCCATAAAGCCGAACATTATTTTGCAGAGATTAAAATATCTTAACAGAAAATGCAGAACCACATAGTTTGTCACAGGGAAGTAAACACTTGCCCAAGACTACACTAAAACACACCATACTATCATAATCCCATCTAGGTGGGGGGCTATGCCCCCATACCACCCTAACTGTATATTCCAACTCCAGGATTGCACTACAGTGGGGAAAATGACATATTTCTCCATGTTGGGCAAGTGTTTACTTGTCCTGGGAAAAACTACGTAGTTTGGTATTTTCAGTTTCATTATTTCTGTCTTGGCTAAATAATTTTCAGCTTAATGGGCTTTTGGTCATCTAAAGTAGATCCAAGTGAAGCATATAGTCCAGTCCCAGGTTTGGAACCTGTTTCTGGTGTACTCTAAAGGGAGGTTGTGTATTTCTATCCCTGCTTTACTGACACTCCCTTACTGGAGACAATGGTGAGGACTGAGACTCCTTAGTTACTGGCCCTGGGTAAAGAGTGCTCATCACATATTGGTGCCAGCAGTGTGGGATTTTAATTGAGCTTTAGCAGCCTGTGGGTAGTTGTTATCGAGGTGTACACTCTTAACAGCCACAAGGTAAACATACAGAATTTCATCGTCACAACAGTGTTTTCATTTTAGTCAGTTTAGTCAGGGACAGCAGGCAAAGATGTCAGCAGGGTATTACAGTAAGCTGACAAGGAATAAGTAGGCCAAGGTATGTGAAGCCAAAGGACTGGTGCATGCCAACCTGACTAAGGAAGCAATGATCTAAGCCTTAGTCTCAGCCACAGAGCAGACCAGCAGCTCAGATGATATCCAGTTTGGCATTGGGCATATGCAGCCTTCCGAGATAAGACAGTTTACCTTTTCCTCAGATGACTTAAAAATTCATTTGGAGTTAAGGAGACTTGAACTAGAGGCTGAAGCAAGGGAGAAGCTGCTTCAGTCTGAACTATGATGTTTGGAGGCTGAGGAGATGGAGAGGGAGAAGCAACATCAGCATGAAAAGGAACTGGAGACCAAGCATTTGGAAGTTGAAGAAAACAAGAGGCAGAGACAGCATGAAAAGGAGCTTCTAACCCTTTGACATGATCATGGACATAATGAGGAAGGGAATGACTGGACCCCAGAAGCTATAAAGGTGAGTAAAGTTTTCCTCAATACAGGGAGGGAGATGACTTTGATAGTTTTATTTATATATTTGAGAGGGTATGTAAAGAGTATAATGTTGACTAAGGGCTCTGGGTATGGTTCCTGAATCCCTTACTCCATGGTCAAGCTGTTAATGCAATTGCTGTTAAACTAATTAATTAAATTGTCTGATATTGATTGTTTAAACAATTGTTAAACAATGTTTAGTTGATTGTTTCAAATTAACCCCTGAAATGTATAGAAAAAAATGAACACATAAACGCAAGGGAGATGAAAGTGTATGTGATTACACTGCTGAGTTAAGTACTTACTTTTACAGGTGGGTGAGTGGGTTTCAGGTACTTGCTTTTACAGGTGGGTGAGTGGGTGTCAGGTCACCACTTTTGAAGACTGGCAGACTTTTTGGTGAGGAAACAAACTCTCAGCACTTTGCTCGAGGACATAAGGATCTGGTTGCCAAACCAAGAGAGTAACTCTGCAAATGAGTTGGGGAGAAAAGGGAATCTCTACTTAGCAAGCAGGGCACCACTGCATAAGAAAGAGATACACAGTCCTGCACATGGATATAAGGAAACCCATGTAGCAGCCTAAACTCCAACAAACTTCACCAGTAACTGGGGAAGCCACTAGTTCAAGCACATGGTCAGGATCAGGAATTAGATGTTTCAAATGTATTCAGAGGGGCCATGTAGCATACAAATGTCCATTGAAGCAAGGTGAAAAACAAAAGGTGAGGGAGCCAGCAAGTGGGAATGACAGAATGCCAGTGGCAAGTTGTCTGGAAACAACAGATGTGTCAAACTATCAGCAAAATGTGGATCCTATCTTAGTGCATGGAAGACGGCCACTGCTAAGAGAGACACAGTTTCTGATATAACCATTGTGAGGCCTGTAGTGGTTAAGGATGAGCAGTACTTGCTTTGCCAGTCCACACCGGTTAGAGCTTTTGGTTGGACCCCATTCCAAATACCTTTGGCCAGGTTTTATCTTGACTGGGAGAGTGGAAAAGGGAACATGCAAGTAGGTGTGTTTGAGGATATCCCTGCAGATATCTTAAAAAGGAATGATTTTGATAATGTAGTACCTTGTGTGCATGCAGTCAAGCTTGGAGATAGGCACGTTGGCCTGGTAGCCTCAGAGAGACCCAGACAGATCCTATGCCTGAAGTTGAGGCTGGTGAATTCGTTACTTCAGGGTTGGAGCTATCTTGTAGCAGTGAGTCTGAAGGTGAACCACAGCTGCTGGTAGGTACTGGTGTTCCCACAGTCATGGTGGCTACAAGGGCAGAGGTGAGCGGTAGTATCCAGACTGACAGAGAGGTATTGCTGTCAGAAGGTACTAGGCTTCCTGTGGAAGGGAAGTTGGGAGAGGTTACAAAGATAGAGTTGAGACAGGCTCAGCTTTCAGATCCTACTCAACAAGACTTGAGAGAGTTAGCTATGGAGGCACCTGATGCTCAAGCAAAGAGAGAGTCTGTATACTGTAACAAAGGGTTACTGTACAGAGAGTGGACCCCTGAGTGAGGGCTAGAGGGTGAAGTATTACAGCAGTTGGTAGTGCCCATACGCTACCGTCTGTGCACTTCTAGCCATAGCTCATGGCATTCCTTTTGCAGGTCATATGGGCATAAAGCATAATAAGAGACAAATTATGCAGAACTTTTATTGGTCTGGGACTGCAAAAAATGTAACAGGGTACTGCAGGACCTGTGAGCAGTGCCAAGAGGTAGGCAGGAGGCAGGGACATAAGTTGTACCGTATTAACATGGTGAAACCATATTATGATAGGGAGATCCTGGTGCTGACTATTTGCGGTGGATGGCAGGAGTGTGAGGGAGATCTGGTGATTGATCTTTTCAATGAGACTTGGATTAACACTTCTGTGGGAGAGGTAGCAATATCTATGCAGCTATCCCCTATTCATGGTACAGAAATACAAACAGTGTTACAGGAGTTTGGCGGCATGTTCACTGGGAAACATAGGTGCACCCACCTAGTGTAGCACCATGTGGGTACCTGACCCCAAAGGCCTATTAAGCAAGCTTCTTATAGGGTGCCTGAGCAAGTCAGGCAGACTTTGAAGGAGGAGACAAAGGAGATGTTGGAGCTGGGGTAATCCAGGAGTCCAGTAATCCCTGGACTTCCACAGTAGTGTTGGCACTAAAGAAAGATGGTGGTATAAGAGTCTGCATAGACTACAGAAAGTTAAACAGTTATACAGTCAGATGCATATCCCATGCCTAGAATAGATGAAGCTTTTGAACAGCTTGGTGAGGCTAAATATCTGACCACTATTGATCTCACAAAGGGATACTGACAGGTGCTCATGACTCCCAATGGTAGAGAGAGATCAGCTTTTGTAACAGCTTTTGGATTATATGAGTTTACAAGGATGCCCTTTGGGATGAAGGATGCCCCAACAACCTTCCTGAGTATAATAGATCATATCTTAATAGAAGCAGGAGACTGTACTCTCACTTATTTGGATGAGATTGCCATTTACAGTAATTCCTGGCAAGAGCACCTTCAAAATTTCAGGGAGTTCTTACATAGATTAAAAAGGGCTTGGATGACCATTAAGCCTAGTAAGGGTTAGGTGGGTATGACAGAGGTCTCCCACCTAGGACATAGAGTAGGGAATGTTAAGATTAGATCAGAACCTGCCAAATTGGAGGTTATTCAGGAGTGGTCTGTCTCTGATACCAAAAAGCAGGTGAGAGCATTCCTAGGGATACCAAGGTACTATAGAAAATCTGTGCCCAGCTATAGTACAATAGCTGCACCCCTTACTGACCTAACAAGCAAAATCAAGCCTGATAAGGTAGTGTGGATCATAGATTGTGATCAGGCATTCCAAAAGCTTAAATAAGCTTTGAGAGGACTCCCTGTGTTTGGCAGTCCAGATTTTAGCAAGGAATTTGTTGTGCAGGTGGATGCTTAAAATTATAGGGTGGGGGCTGCACTCAACCAAGTTTCCACACAGGGAGAAGAGCATCCCATGGTATATCCCAGCCATAGACTGTAACCCAGGGAGGAATGTTATAAAGCTGTGGAGAAAGAATGCCTAGCCACAGTATGGGCACTGCAAAAGCTTCAGCCTTACCTATAAGGAAGAAAATTCACTGCGGTTCAGACCATAACCCTTTAACATGGCTAAATAGAGTCAGTAAGCAAAATTCCAAGTTACTGAGGTGGAGCATAGGATTACAAGCATATGACATGATGGTGCAACACCATGGTGTGGTCAACAATGCTAATGCAGATGGACTTTCAAGAAGTGGCATGGATTGATACATTTTCAGTCAGCCCCGGTTTTCTCCAGCGAGATTTTCCACATCACTTGAAAATCTAGCTTGAGTCTTCAAAGGGGGTAAAAATGTGAAGATATTAGATATTGTTATCTGTGTTAGCATGACTGTCTGAAGTTTTATAAATAATAATAAATTACCCTGTATTACATATGTCAGCATGACTAGCTATAATTTTGTAAATAAGTCTTTTGATTATCACTCTGATTTGTGCAAGATGTTTCAGTGTCAAACAGTATTCTTCAGGCTGACCAAATGTGCATGTCTTTTTAAAGAGAATTCTGAATGCATGTTATGCCAGAATCAGCTGACCTAGATGTGATGTCATTGTGTGCCAGAGCTGGGAAAACAGAATATTCTCTGCAACTGTTTGCTTACTTTTCAAAGTCTGATATGAGAGAGTAGAATTATCATAGCCGCTTCCTGTTACTTAAAAAATCTGCTATAAAATCAGATTCTGAGTCAGTTGTTTCAGTTTTGTTGTTTTTTCCACTGCTGTTCAGTGGTAGTAGAACAGTTGTTTCCAGAGTAGTTGTTCCAGTCGCTGAGGACAGACAACAGCCTGGAGCATGGACATAATTCCTCATCGTGCCTTGCCGAAGTAAGAGTATAATCTTGCCTTGCTGAGTTATTTAGATTAGATAGGGACAGTTAGTCTTCAGATAGTCAGGGAATTACAGCTAGTTAGAGGTTTTCTAAAATCAATGCGAGATCTATCCTACAGTATTATTTTCATATTTCCTCTGTGGGAAACGCTGTTGTTTATTGGAATGGGTTATTCTGTATTTACATGTTTTAAATTATTTTATTTATTATTAAATGTTTTACTACCTCTCACTGTGACTGGTTATTTAGTGAATATTTTTAATAACTTGAGAGTGTTCATGATTATTGTGATAACAGCAGGGCCACTCCAAAAAGCCTTACTGCTTGGGATACATGCTACCATTTGTTTCAATATCTATTTTACTCAATATTATTGAACACCCCTTTTGAAGGGTATTTCAGTATTTGACTGGTGGCAGCCATTACCGTATAATTTGGGCAAAGAAACGCAGCAGGTAAATCTGTGTCAGTCTTTCCCAAGAGTGTGTGTATGTGTGAATATCAGACAATTAAGAGTGAGTGAGTGTGTCAGATACCAAGAAATGGGACACAGTGCTCTGTAGGTGGATAGTGTGGAGACTTATTTAGGGAACTGGAGGGAAGGCTATAGTTCAGTCCCAGGTTTGGAACCTGTTCCTTGTGCACTCTTAGCAACATTTGTGTATTTCTACCCCTGCTTTTAATGACACTCCCTTACCAAAGACAGTGGTGAGGATTTAGACTCCTTATTTACCACCCCTGGGTAAACAGGGCTTGTCGCAGTTTGATTTAGTCATACATCTTGTTCTGGCATTGACAATTTTGATGTCATTAATGACATCTCACCAGGTATGGTTGCAGAAGGACTTATCTGCCAATCATAGAGACAGATGGCCTGTAGTCACATCTCATTCTCTATATGGCTATATACCAAGCATCAGTATACTGAAAGGCATACTAATATGGCAAGACTGTTGCATTGGGGATTATGCAAACATGACAATACTGAAGTAACTGACAAGCATTGGAAACTAGAGCCACAAAGCATTGTAAGAATGATGAAGTTTATATCACATGAAATCACCCATTAACAACAGTTCACAAATAAAGCTATAGTAGTACATGAAAAGAAGACAAAAGTAGCACTGATTATTGAAATTGCTGCACCCAGTAATTACAACTTATAGATAAACACAAAGTAATAAAAAGAGTGGTATTCATGCCTGTCAAGTCTCCAGATTTTCACAGAATGTCCAGATTTTTGCCTCATATTTTGGGTCTGTTTTTCATAAAATTTATGGTTTTCTGGCAATCACTGAGGACTGAAGTCACCAAATAATGAAATACATTTGAGTTTCAGACTTCATATCCTTCAGAGAAAGCATGCTAACACAAATCCTGTTATGTTAGCAACTTTCTTGGTATATAAGAGCAATATTTAAAATATGTCCCTATTTTGGGCCTTTGTCCCCCCGCTATTTTAGGCTTTGTCCAGATTACTTGCTGTAAGAGGTTGATAAGTGGCTTTACATCAAGAGATAGATGGCCACACTTGATATGCCATCCCAAATCCGTGCAGAAAATGGGAAAAAAGAGGGTTGTTGTTGATGATGATGATAAATGATGATGATGATCCTACTTGACCTAAATGTGTAGGGTGCTTGTGTGGCAAGAACTATTTGGCATTGATATCATCTGTTTGTGTGGCAAGTCACACATATATGGAGTATGTGTGGGAAGGTGTGTTTGCTTAGGTTTTACCAGTACAGCCCCCAGAGAAAAATATTACACATGCACCAAGGCAAGATACTATTAGGCCAAACATTTATCAGAACAAACCTGGGTGTGTGTGGGTATAGTTCATATACATTTAATAAAATTCAACACAGATTAAATACACATGCCCTAACGAGGCAAAACTAGTTTAGTAATACCACAGATGATTTGCAAAATACCAGCAAGATGTTGCCTTATGTTGCAGGAAGTGGGCTGTCTAAGTACACAAATGTAACTATTCTGCACAGTGTATACTATTCCTTTCACAGTGCTATCTATTCACCCACCCTTCCCCATTCTGGCAAACACACAATGCACATTACTAACCAGTCACACCAACTTGCAAGAAGCTCTTGCCTTATTGTCATGAATTATATTTCTGGAGTCTCACATACTACGCACACACATACACACAAACACACACACACCTACACACACACACACACACACACACACACACACACACACACACACACACACACACACACACACACACACACACACTCATATACCCACACACTCACATACCCACACACACACAATACACAATTTAGTACTGTAGTATCCGTTGAGGAAATGTAAAAGATATACATGAACTCTGATAACTGTCATATAAGCATACATTGAATGGTCTGTACTTTGCCCACAGATATGCACAGACTATGTTAACACAGACAGCAATAACACATACATTGCAAGTCAGGTCAGTATATAACCCTTCTATTTATCTTGCCATGGCAGTACGCAAACAGTGAAGGTAACTCACTCCATCACATTAGCAGCATGGCTGTACCTTATAAAAGTGTTATGATTTCTACAAGTACATAGTGTCAAGGAATGTGACTTAGTCAACAAGGATTTTTGCTTTAGTCCTGTAAAGGTATGGGTTTCAATACAGAGTTAGATGATGAACAGATGCTATGCATGAGAAACTGAAATGCATTCTTCCCATTACTCTTTACATTTAGTCAACTTACCTAGATGTTTGGTGCCATTTATTATATACTTTTTAGCAAATCAGAGTATCATGTTTGTCTTTAAATTCATCATAGCCTCTACCCTTCTAACCTGTAACATTCCTTATATTAACTACTGCTGCCAAGATTAAGGAGAAGTCTCACACTATTTGACTCCAAAACCTACTGCGCTGTGATTTCCCCACTCTCAAACTCTGAACTGTGCACTAGATTTTTCTGGGTTATCGATGAACACTCATGCTCCACTGTTAAGTACTGGGCTCGTGCCTGTTGGAAAGTCCAGAACATATGGTACCTCCCTGAATTCTATTTCTTATCTCTAAAATATACTATTATCCTCTTACTTTTGTCCCATATTCAAATTAGATGTATGAACTATCTGTGTAACAATCATATCTGTGATCCCCAGACTTGAAATCAGCAGCATTAGTCCATGTAGATACCCCATGCTTCCCAACATTGGTTCTGATTCAACTGGACTGCTTCCCAATGTTTCATTGATTGAATACTGCTTAATAGCAGTTTTGCCTTCCTTTCTATATGAAGTCATAAAATATTGGAGCTGCTCCTGCTCTTTTTGATTCCTGTTTGCTTTTCTTTCATGTATTGTATTGCTTGCATCTCTCCTTTTGCATTTACATTTTCTCTTCAGCTCAAAATTCACTTCCTAACCGTGATTAATTCAATAACTCCTTCAACACACAATATTCCCTCTTTACTGACTGTAACTCTTCCAATCCATCTCATCTTACCTATTTTTCTCCTATAACAGGAGCATAACTGCAGTACCCCAGTTACTGTATCTTTCGCTGCCCTTCTTGATCCAGTTTCTTATTTCTCCTCCCTCTTCCCAAGTGTTCTTTTTTGCTCTCCTTCCTCTCTAGACTGTCCACCACTTAAGGACTTTTGCTTACATGTGCCCTATCTTTGCTGACCATTTCTGCACAGTTTGCTGTACTCCTGCCCACAAACTTTCCCCAAAATCCTTTGTTCTTCTGATTCTTGCTGCCATTTATACACTTGCCAGCCCACCATTCTCCTCCATTCATCTAAACTTTTTAGACCTGTAGTGGAGCTGATCACATGTATCTGTAACAAGAGAAGACCCTTTGCACACAGATGCTAACTTCCTACACTTTTCCTGTTGCCTTTCATGACACACTTTCCTAATGTGACTTGCATCTACTACAATGGCTTTTTATTCTTCAGGAAAAAGGAATTACTTAACAATGTGGACAATATTCTTTCTAAAAACATTAATGCACTCCACCACTGACCGTGCATTGTATATTGTGTCTTCTATTAATCATTGGCTATTCCTTTTCAGATCAAACAGGTTACTATAGTGTCTTTTTATAATATTAAATATTTATGGGTTATCGCCTCACCAGTTTCTCTGTTGTCAACTCTTTTCTCATTAGATCATTGCCTCACCAGAACTACCTTTTACTTTTGGAAATAATATGTTAAGCTTTTCCCACCTCTTTGACACCCTCAAATTTTGTTGACCAGTCTCTCAATTTCCTCAGTGGGCAGGGCATGACTGTTCATGAGCTTTCAAAACTATATAACTGTATAGAGTGGTGTGTGGTATGGGGCAATTGTTACACTGCCCTGGGAAAAATTCCACAATTTGCGGAAGTGAATTTCGATGGCTTTGTGTCTATAGAAAGGTGTTCGGCGTAAAGGTCTTTCAACATAGTAATATAGACCCCTGTATTCAAACAGATACCTTTACAGTACCTAAGCAAACATCCCTGTTGACTAAGTCACATTCCTTTAAAATATGAAACAAAAGGATGCACATATATTTACTCTTCCTCATCTTGTCCATAAAATCTGCTAGGGTTCGCCAACTACCATTTGCCTTTAATGCTTTTATTAATGCTCTTCTTTTTTTGCACACTTCAATTATCTAGTTTGTTAAATGGCATTTTAAGACATGTTTGCTGTGAACTTGAAAGTCCAGAGATATGTGCTTCAAGAAATGCAACACTCATCAAGTCATGTATAGTAACAATTCCTGCACTATTTCAGTTTCCATTTCAGGACAAGGTCAGGAGACAAGCCAAAAATGCAATCTTTCAGTTAACACAACCTAACTAAATAAGATTCAAGAGAAATCAGAAAATCAAACTTCTTTTGAGTGGGTTCAGATTAGTTGAAAGGAGATAACAACCATTAGTAAATGAAGGGCTGAATCTGCTTCATTCGTATGTGTGTGTGAGTGGATGCGCATATGCATGCATGTGTGAATGGGTGCATGTGTGTATGTATGTGTGACCGCAGGCATGCGTGAGCATGTGTGCACACACGTGCGCACGCACATGCGCGCATGTGTGTGTGTGTGTGTGTGTGTGTGTGTGTGTGTGTGTGTGTGTGTGTGTGTGTGTGTGTATTTGTGTGTGAAAAAAGTAAAGAACAATTCCAGTCCTTAAAAAGTGTTTACGTCAAGACAGACTGGAGAG
This sequence comes from Protopterus annectens, assembly GCF_019279795.1. NCBI lineage: Eukaryota > Metazoa > Chordata > Ceratodontiformes > Protopteridae > Protopterus > Protopterus annectens. The sequence goes on along the minus strand of NC_056746.1, from coordinate 615,908,668 downwards.
AGATATATTGTGTAAACTACACTTGCAATAATTTCCTTCTAAATAATTGTGTCACTCATATTGCTTATTATCCAAAACCCATAGAAATTTACAACAAGTTTTCAGAAAATACTCCAGTATATAATGTCTTAGTGTCATTTCAAACAGCATGGTTCTTTTAACGATAACAGAGATAGTTAAATAGTTCCATTCATAACTCCGTTGACAACTAGATGTTGGTCTTTTGCCAGACACCACATATTGTTCTGCCAGACTTCAAAAGATTTATTCTACAGAAATAAGCTAATGACAGCCTTGTGCATTAACTGATTGGTCTAAAGCAAACCTAAATAATACTCACTGAGTACTGTACATAGTGTTCGGAGGGAAATTACAAAAATGATAGCTGAGCAAATGTAAGGCCACAATAAATCCTTAGCAGCAGCCAGAGTGCATACTGGAACATCTGACTTAGCAAAGCTGAGCTGTGTTTAAATACTGGGTTATATAAAGGCTTACGTCCAGACCAGGAGAAAAACAACTGACAGCTGACAGATGTGTTAGCTGTTGTTTAATCTAAAATGTAGCCATTTACATTTCCCAAATGTCACCTGTATAACAGATAAACCATTATGTTGTGATGATGATGTTTTATGATATGTTATTTGCTGTCTGAATATTTGGGCATTTGAGAAATACAGGAGTGATTTTTCCATTACATTGATTTTATCAGTATAAAAGTATGTCTTCTTTGTGTGTGTATGCACACGCATGTGTATGTGTGTGTGTGTGTGTGTGTGTGTGTGTGTGTGTGTGTGTGTCCATCTGTTCTATTAAAAACCATTGTGGATGATTTATCTTTTAATGTGATATGGCTATGAACAACATGAGTCTAATTTCTGTTTCAATGTGAAGAAAGTGAATTTAACCGAATTTTTATTAGAGAAAGATAACATAGTATAGTAGGAGCTTGTTTTCAGGGACGTTAATGACTAATGGTTCTTTCTTTAAACTTATATCATTCTGCTTAATGCAGATTTTCTGCAGTGTATGGAAAGATGGGTATATCATTTTAAAGTTTACAGTACAGGTTTAGTACAGAGAAGACAATTTTTGTAGCTGAACGTCTTTCTGTGTGAAACGTTGGGTTTACCATGGGCACTCTGATTGGTCTGTCCAATCAGTATGCACATTTTTTTAATATTAAATCCATTTAATTGTATAATCCTCAGTATTTCTGCAGTAAACAATCAGACTAAATAAATGCAATTCCACAATGATGTCTTTGATGTTGTGTAAAATGATTACCAAATTATACTTTTTGGCATAATTTTTCAAAGCAAATTTTTCAGACTTCCATATTCTATAGTTGTGTCATTTTGTAATGATATCTCATGGAATGATTTAATAATTAATGATCACAATCACACCTGAAGACAGAGCTGTACACTACCACTTGATGTATGTAACCATGTTAATATCATCACAGAGCAGCCATTGAATGACCCCAGACATCAAAACACTTCAGGTCATATAATTTTACCTTAACCTCGCAGTGAAAGCATCACTAGCTGACAGCACAACTCATCCAATATAGATTAGAATATATATATATATATATATATATATATATATATATATATATATATATATATATATATATATATATATATATATATATATATATATATATATATATATATATATATATATATATATATATATATATATATATATGTAGGTCCACTTCTAAATCTTGAAAGCTCATAATCTTGAAATTCAAAATGCTGGGTCCAAAATCTTGAAAGTTCAAAATACTGAATTTCATAATATTGAAAAAAAACTACAGGATACTAAAACTTACTATACTCCACCAGAAGTACATAGAGAAACAAATAAAAGACAAAGCATATTAGTTTACTCCAACTATTAGCAGGGGGGGTCAAGCCCCCCTGTACCCCCTGCAACTTAAATATATCAGCTCCGAGATGGCACTTTGCTAGAGTAAGATAAGTCATGTTGTGGTATAGCAAATTACAAGGGAACATGACTAAGGTCACAACAGGCAGTTGTGAAGCATTAGAGTAAGATAAGTTATGTTGTGGTATAGCAAATTACAAGGGAACATGACTAAGGTCACAACAGGCAGTTGTGAAGCATTAGAGTAAGATAAGTTATGTTGTGGTATAGCAAATTACAAGGGAACATGACTAAGGTCACAACAGGCGGTTGTGAAGCATTAGAGTAAGATAAGTCATGTTGTGGTATAGCAAATTACAAGGGAACATGACTAAGGTCACAACAGGCGGTTGTGAAGCATTAGAGTAAGATAAGTTATGTTGTGGTATAGCAAATTACAAGGGAACATGACTAAGGTCACAACAGGCAGTTGTGAAGCATTAGAGTAAGATAAGTCATGTTGTGGTATAGCAAATTACAAGGGAACATGACTAAGGTCACAACAGGCAGTTGTGAAGCATTAGAGTAAGATAAGTTATGTTGTGGTATAGCAAATTACAAGGGAACATGACTAAGGTCACAACAGGCAGTTGTGAAGCATTAGAGTAAGATAAGTTATGTTGTGGTATAGCAGGCAGTTGTGAAGCATGAAATGCTACTTTTGCCATTTGCTTCTGTGGAGTGAAATCTTGGAGTTGATATATTTAAGTAGCAGGGGGTGTGGGGGTGCAGCCCCCCATATGGGGGTACAAGGGCGGGCTTACCGCCTGCTAATATTTGGAGAAGCGTAATATGTTTTGTTATTTGTAAGTGTTGGTGTACTCTGTTTTTTCAAAATTATGTAATTCAGTATTTTGAACTTTCAAGATTTTAGACTCAGTATTTTGAATTTCAAGATTATGGGCTTTCAAGATGTAGAAGTGGACCAAAAATATATATATATATATACACAGTATGGTATATATATATATATATATATATATATATATATATATATATATATATATATAAAGAGAGAGCGATACATGAATAAGCTCTGACACTGCACACATATGAAGAAATGGAAACAGTATTGTGTAATGCCAACACTTCTTCCTTCTCTGTGCTTGTATGACTCAATATGTTAATTGCGAAAAAGTAATATTCTGTGATTTGGAATTATGATCACTAGCAGTAAACAGTTAAGTATGCCATTTCATGAATGCTGCTCATTCACTAAGCATTTGCTGATCAGGTCCCTAGGAAAGGGTTCTGTTCCCACACTCATAAATCCTCATTCTACGAGGCAGGCTCCAAGGATGTCATGTTGAAAATTTTGAAAAAAGTTGAAAATTGATAGCATTATAATTAAACATTCAGACATTGAATACAAGCCTTACAGCTTTACCACTGCTTAATACTTTTTGAACCAAAATCCTAAACTACTCAGCCCTGTGGCACAGAGGGATAAGGTCCTGACTACACCCCAGGGGATAATAGTACATTTAATTAAAAAATTCCTAATACAGCATTTCCCAATCCCGATCAGCAAGCAAATAAATAATTTCCTGCTCTGTGCACAACAAATGAAAAATGTTTGAGTTTGGCATGACTTCCTGCTCTGTGCACAAAATTGGTGTATGACTCTGGAATGGCATTGAATGCATTTTGAAATAGCAAGCTGGACCAGAAAAGCAATTTTTTTCCTCAGCATACCAGCATTAAGGAAACAAGGAGCAGCAGCAGCAAAGCAAGCACACTGAACAACATGAGAGAAAGCTGGAACATTTGTGGTACAGTGATAAGCAGGTAACTTTGGGCAGCATCACAGCACCAGGGAACACACTGCATTTTCAAACAGTTTGCTAACCAAGGAGGCAGCAGGGAACTGTGTGTGTGTGTGTGTGTGTGTGTGTGTGTGTGTGTGTGTGTGTGTGTGTGTGTGTGTGTGTGCGTGTGTGTGTGTGTGTGTGTGTGTGTGTGTGTGAGAGAGAGAGAGAGAGAGTGTGTGTGTGTAATGCCCCAGTTTAACAAGCTAGCATTTTAAGTGATTTACTCATACAAATCCCATACCTTAAGTACACGAAGCAGAACTTTAATCCTCCACACCAACTGCCAGACATCTATTGGTAAATCACTCAGGATTGCTGTCAGTCATTAGAGCTTCGCAGTTTTTGTGGCTCACACAAAAGATGTTGATGCAAAACCTCTTCTGTTAGCTGTTTAAATGGTTTAGACTAGTCTGCTTTTATCTGTCTCCAGTTTTGCAGAACATCTCTAATTTTGCCTCATATTTATGCCCTGTCCTTGAGAAAGTCATTTCACCAGCCAGTGCTTTGGCTTTGGGGTGACTAGAAATTTGGGTTAGGCTCCTCAATGGTCCCCTGCAGCACAAGCCTGGTACCTCCCTATGAACCAGGATAATTATAGTGTAAAGGAAGGAATTGCAGTAAACAGGAACATCATCATATGAGCCATGTTCTTTGAATTTAATCTCTGGTTTCCTTAATGTTGACAGTATGTTCATTATATAGCTAGAAGTAAATTGAACATCATAAATTCTATGAATTTATTGTTTGTATTTTAACTATAAATACATTTTAATTTAGCTTGTTTTTTTTTTTTTTTTTTTTTTTGCAGACAGACAGGTATGGAATGCACTGTCTAGTATTTAGTGCAGATAAATAAGGTCATGAGCTGTTAGAGATGCTTCTTATAGTATATGGTTTAATTCCTGCAGCCTTCATTTGTCTTGTATGTGATTCCACCAAGTTACTTTACCAGACAATACTCCTGGGCTGCTCCTGGAAAAGGGCACTTGTTTCCAGTGGGCTGTTGCAGGCTGTTAGTAAATGCTTTATACATTTATCTTTTAAATTCCTGCACTCTTCACATAGATGCTAAGTAGCACTTTGCTATATGTTATTTGAGCATTAATCCAAGCACATATCTTGTAGTTTAATGGGCTGCCAGATGCATTGTTTCAGGGGAAGATAAGTTTACTACTTTTCACCCTAAGTCTGTTTTCAATGAGTGTTTTGTTTGCTTGCTTTGAAAATGGCTGTCAATGGGTTTTTTCTGTAAAATTTGAAATGAAACTTTTAAATGAATCCCAAATTTCTGCCTAACTGTAAAAGTAAAGAAAATAGTATGTATGATAACAGGTTTAGACAATGTTTATTTGTAAATGGGAGGAGAGGCAGCCAAGCAAAGGGATATTGATTTGGCTGGCTGGTTGGGGCCTGATTCATTACCCTGCATAGGGTCACATTTGTCCACAATCTGGCTGTATTGACTGTAGAGAAGTATGATGAAACAGTACATCTTTGTTAGCCATTCAAGTAGGTCAGACCAGTACTGAGTGACATCAGAGGGGATAGCTATTCTTGATGACAGATAAGAAACTGGGAAGACAAAAATGAGAGTTAAGTCCACCAGAATGTGCTAATTGTAGTAATATTTCTGATTTTTGTGTGACTTGTGGGTGGTTGAAGAAAATTTGCTGCAGTATTTATATTGTTTTGCATGACTCTCTAATAAAATGTCGGCACTCACAATGCTGAGTGCCGACAAGATGAAAAAAAAGACAGAAAACACAAGAAGAATGAATCTTGAAAATCACTCTTCTCCTTTAAATTTCTTTTTGCAGGGAGGGTAAGTCCCCCGCCATACCCCCGGAAATTATATAGCAACTCTGAGATCCTCATATCTTTGAGAAAGGGAATATTCTGAGAAGTGGCATCTTGGACTTAGTATATAGTGTATACAAGTCCAATCTTTCAGCCATTCAGGCTATGTATTTCAGACTCATTCCAGCGGGGTTGTGACATTTCAAATGAATACAGTTTTGGATTATTCACTGTGGTAAAGATGGGTTTATATTAGAACAGTGAAAGTTTTGCTTGTCAAACACCTAAACATCGACAGCGAAAGTTTAAAACCGTGAATGGCCACTTCCAAGAATTTTTTCATAGGGAAAAAATTCACTTGGCCGTTATTGGGAATTTGCCCTTTTCCCCACTGTAGAGTGATCTCAGAGTTGCTATGTTTAGTTAGGGAGAGTGTGGGGGGTGAAGCCCCCCACTTAATTAGGGTTTGAAAGTTTGTTTTAGTGTCCCATGGCCAAGCAAATTTTTTCCCTATGAAAAAATTTGCGGAGGTGGCCATTCGCGGTTTTAAGCTTTCACTGTTTAGCTGTCGCCATTTAGGTGTTCAACAAGCTAATCATGTGAGTATATAATATAGACCTGGTAAAGACTGAGTTAATTCACTAATAGGCCTGTATTATGTAATATACTCTAAGCATGTTTTATTTTAGTAGCCTAATATGTTGCATTTTATTAATAAATTTTTGCAGTACTTTCCTTACAGCATTTAGCAACTGCAAAGGGGTTGACATTTGTCAGAAGATATAGTCTGCATTATACAGAGTGATTATCAGAATCATCCTATCTTCAGCATTGATTATGTAGTCATTATTGCACATTAAATGTGATGCAATTTTCTCTACAAGGTTTGATTGTTGAGGAGTTCTGCATTTAATTAAAACTTGTTATTCTGACAGTTAGCTCAGATGTCTAAAGCTCTACTTTGCTAATTAGTTGATTTCTGTGGCAAGGGTGCAGGGTTTGAATCTTTCCTAGGATGGTTAGAGGTTGCTAGACTAATATCCCTAGAGTCTTTTTCATCCCAGAAATTTATGCCCCAGTTATCAATGCTAATGGGCTAGAATTGCTTTGGTATATGCCTGAGCCTTAAGGCATCTACAAGCTGCCTGTGGTCCATAAGGACCACAGGTGACAAGTTAGGGGTGATTTTGTAATTTCCCATCATTTGATCCAAAATGCATTTGAATAGGTTTAGAGGAAAGATCTCTATTTCATATAAATGGGGAGCCTGTTCCTGAGAAGGGGTAATCTCTGAGACACATACCTGTCCCTCCAAAATGTTTTATTTATACCACAGATGAAGTATACCTCCTTAGATCAGCTAACTGAAGTGCTGTTTGTTTTGTGAATGTGTAGCAGATCCATCAGGGCTGGACTGGAGAATGCCTTGCAGGTTAGGCATAGATCACCCCTGAATAATCTGTAGGAAACCGAGTGCAGGAACAGGGCTTTGAGGCAGTCCACATAGGACATATTATTTACACCTTGTATTCTTTTAGTGAAGAATGCCTGTGGCCACCTCAGTTGTTGCAAATGCTTGGGTCAGGTACATGCTGAAAGGTGCATTATAATTGATTATTGTCTAATGAGGGCTGAATGCAGTGGGGCGAAAATCTCCTTAGATCTGGATGTCATGCATATACTTATTAGTTGCACCATGTATAAGGGTGTTTTCACTACCATGGACACATGGTGATCAAAGTTCAGGTTACTGTCAGTCTGAGTTCCCAAGTCTCTTACTACCGGGTCTACTCCTAGGGGAATCTCATCAATGTTGTAAATTGCAGGGGTGGTCATCTTCCCAAAGGTTATAATTATGCATTTGTTTTGTACTGCATTTTAGGCCATGGTTATGATAGCAGTTATTTATCTGTGTCAGACCCTCCTACAGGATATCAACATCTTTGGGGATTCAGTGATTGCACCCAGTTTGCATTCATCACATATTGTGTCATCCAAAGACCTTCTACATTTGCCTTGACTTCAGAGAAATATATTCCAAACAGGAGATGTCCCAGTACTGAGCCCTGTGGGACACCTCTAGTAACAGACCTTTTGGTGGAAGTAGGTTATCCCACCCTAACTCCATGTGTCCTATCTGTGAGTCATTTAGCTCTCCATTGGGTGATATGGGGAGTTATGCCTAAATTTGGGAGTTTGTCTATGATATCTGAGTGAGTTATTGTTTTAAATGTCTTTGCCAGGTCAAGGTAGGCAGTATGTACTCTTTTACCCTGGTCCATTGCTCTAGTCATCTTCTCGAAGAAGTCCACAAAGTTTAGTAGGTATGACCTGCCCTTGATAAAACCAAACTGGGATGGGTCCAGTTTTTGAAGACATTCTATGTCTTTGTTTATCAGGTCCATGATAATTCTTTCTATTGCCTTTCCTATAAGACTAGTCAAGCATATGGGTTTGTAGTTTCCTGGATCTATTAATGGTTCATCTTTGTGTAGAGAGATGACCGTTGCAGTTCTCCATTCCTAGAGATGAATCCTATCTGGAGATTATGGTTGAATAGAGATTCTAGTGGGCTTGATAGGTCATGGTTCAAGCTCTTTAGGATACATCCTGGGATATTACCAGGACCCATTGATGCAGTGTTTTTAGCTCTGGAGAGTCCATTGAGACCATGTTCTTTAATGATAATTGGGGGAAAAGCCACCATACTGGCAGCAACTGGATATGAACTGGGGACCTCTTGATCCCTTCTCTTTCTATCTTTACTTACCTACTGTGTGACATTGTGCAAGTCACTTAACTGGACAATGATTTGGAGAAATTAGGAATTTGTGCTAGGCTCCTTAATGGTCACCAGGACTGCATGTCTAGTAACTATGAACATGTTGTCATTGTTTGCCAACCATTACCTATTGCAAAACTGATCTATTTCAGGAAATTTTATGAACAGAAGCATAGCTGGCTCATCCAGCACTTTATGCTGGTACCACAAAGAGCAAAAAAAAAAAAAAAAGTCTGGACCTTCTACTGGCACACCAACCAGGTGGCCAGATGCAAAACACCCCTCTCCCTCCTGCCCCAGCCAATCAGGTCCCATTTCTGCATGCTGCCCTTAACCTCCTTCCTCTCATTTAGTAAAAAAAAATATTGTTTTTTCTTATAAACTATAGCAAAATGTTTGCTACAAATGTAGCAAATCGTTTCTGCAGTTTATACCCAGCACAGAGCACTACAGCACTCAGGTTCCAATTAAAACAATAAATACACTTTTTTTTCACTTTTAAACTGTAGCAAACTGCTTGATACAATTTAGCAAACAGCTGTTACAGTTTAGACCATGCATGGAGCACTACAGCTCTCAGGTTTGACCGTAAGTGGAATATTGGCTTTTAAAAGTTAATGTGCATTAATGAGTGATTGGGATTGGCTAATTGTGCCTCCCACCACTTCGTGCCCATGGCAGTTACCCCTTCACCCCACCTTAGCTATGCTACTGGTTATAGCAATATCACCAGTACACTATTTTTTAATGCAGCATAGGCAATTTATTCTTTAAGGACACCACACACTGCATTTGTAGATAAAGCATTAAAAATTCAAGGTTGTTTGCCAGCAGTAACCTAAACATTAGTAATAGTTCTCTTTAATGTGGAATTATTCAGATGACTTACTTCGTCAGAGATTGTGCATATTGACTTATCATATGATATCAGGTGGTTACTATTACGTATGCTCTCATAAATACTCTTCTATTTAGACTATGCTACACATGGTATGATGCCAGTTAAGTACATGTTATTTATTTCTTCATAACAATTAGGCGTGTGCATAGTCAACTCAGTGGCTATACCTGCTGGTGGGTGTGGGGAGGGCTCTCTTTAGATGAAAGTGTTTTATGCTCTTTTCTTTTGGTCAAAAAGTCTTTAATCCATCTTTTCCAGATTACTGTGCATATGTGTCTGTGTGTTAATTAAGTTGGAATACTTTGGTTACTGTGGGTTTGTCAGATACAAATTTAAAATGTGACCTTGATTATTGTTATTGCTGTTATTTGTTTTTTGAGCTGACATCTGAGAAGGATGCGGTCAACAATCATTGCTGGGTTTGGTGATTATCTGTGGATAAAAATGACTGCCCTACTGAGCTGGTAAATTTAAAAGGTTATTAGTGTAGCTTTGCAGGACAAATGTGCATTTGTGTACAGCAAATTGGAATATATTACAGTGGCCATTTTGTCACAATTAGACATGTTGTGTACACAGTCAATAAAGTGGCTGTTATTGTTGAGTATGGATATTGGTGGATTATAATAACAGCAGTTTGAGTGGCCCTTTATGGCTGAAATGTTCTGACATGGGTACTTTTGTCATCGATTAATACATTTTTTCCAGTGCTTAATGGAAAAAATGTTCAAAACTGTAAATGTAAAATCCACTCTAACAAATGCTGCTGCAGACAATAAGAAATATAATTGAAACCAGTCAGTAAGGTTAATCAAAGAACACACACATTTATGCATGGTCCTAAAAATGTATGCAGGGAGCCCATGCTATGAAAATAGCCCAGGGCCTAAGGTACACTTAATCTGCCATTGACCAGATGCATTTTCAATAAATGTAAGTTACATTACACTTTCAGTGGCATGGATTTGGCATAATGTGTATGGTCTTCACCTCATAAATAAAAAGCACAGAGTTTGATTCTAACTTCAAGTTATACAGCTAGGTATGTGACATTCTTTTGACTGGTTGCGTAGTATTTACCTAATGTGAGTTTCAGTACATTTTCAATGAATGTGAGTTTTAAGGGAACAGAAGTTTATTATTGCTCATGGTAAGTCTGTATTCAATTAAGATTGCTTTGTTTTGTTTAACAATTGACTATCATTGTTTGTGTACAGTAAAATGTGAAATAAAAATTTTAAGTTAAATCTAAATCTCTGTAATCATCGGAAAGTAAAGAAGAAAATAGTGTGCACACTGGCAGGTTTGAACTCCATTTATGGTAATTGGGGAGAGACAGCCAAGTAATGTGATACTGGACTGACTGTGTGTGGGGGCAGGTCCCTGATCTATTACCCCATTTCACCATGATCCATATCTGACTGTCAGTGGTTAGGCAAAAATGTTATAAAACTGTATTAAAAAACTAGTCTACACTACTAGAAGTTGGAAAACTTTCTGTTCCATATTCCATAAGCTTAATAACATTCTGTGCATAGATGAGTCATACTTCGATTTTGTAGTACAGACTAATAACAAATGAAAATTCAGCATGCACACTGAACACATTCCTCTGAAAGTAAAGGCAACAATGGGGTGTAGCACTAAGAACTACTTCCGGAAGGACATTATATTTCTTGTTAATGTGTGGGTTAGTTTACAGCATGATTCAGTTTTTGCTAAAATATCATACTCCCCTGTTGTTGACAATGAACAGATGTCAGATAAGTAAGCAAGAAGAAATTCAAAGAAGGTGGATGAAATGAAACTCTTAACCATATGACCTATAAGAAAAACTGTAGAAAAAAAATATTTGTTTTCTCATTCATATAAAATAATGTCAGGTGATGTAATTTTAACATACAAAACTTTTGGTAATGTATTTATGTTTGATTAAGTCAGTCCAGATATCAACATCAGCCAATAGCATGACAAGTCCTTAACCCAAAATATACCACATGTCAAATAGGCTGCCTTTATATATCAAGCACAGCATTCCCTTAGCCACCTTTAAAACCAGTTGTGATGACTGGATAGGCGATCATAACTTTTCACATGGTAAATGTGAAGAAAATCTACTTAAGGTTGACAGTGTTAATTTCCCAACAGTACAGGGTGATGTGACTGAGCTTCACAATGGTCTCCTTTTCCATAAGCTTAGAGAAAAAAGTATGAACATATGACATCATTAGTAAGACATCTTTTACAGATAGGCAAACCCCAAAATGTTGTCCTCACACCCTTCTTAATTATCCATCCTCTCCAGAGCTGCCATGGAAAGAGAAACATCCCATAGTGGACAAATATAAAAACATTATAGGACTTGTGACTCTGGAGTTTGCATTCCTGTAGTGATTAATGTTCGATATTCTAAGGATTAGAACATTATGCAGCTTTCTTCTCTTAAGGCCCCATGTGTTCCTTTGGCATCTGTTTATATTCTCTACCTGCATGTCAAACCATCCAAGCTTTGAACTTAAGATCCGCAGTATGTGGGGTGGACCTTAGTTTTAAAGTACTTTTCAACTTTTTCCATGTATATTTATATAGTAATTTAGTTAGCAGTAAGTCTCTAGGTAGCTGAAGTGATGCAAAGCAGAACTTTTTCAGCTGTGACTCAGGATGAAGGCAAAACAATATCAAATATGTAACTATATTAGATTAGATCTCAAGCACCATTTACAGCGAATAGCATGCTTCATATAAATTGCTAGATATTCAAAGTGAGAGGTCTAAACATGTAAAATATAATGCATCCAGCAAGCTTATAATGGTCTTTTCAGTTCAGCTTACCTAAGAAACCATCAGACTATTTTTCTTTCCTGTCTATCTTCCCTATGTCTCAGGTTATCTCAATGATAGTCTATCATTGTATTAGTTATTTTGCTAACACCTTCATTGTAACACCAGTTTTTCACAAAAAATCTTTTCGTACACAACATCCCATTATCCAAAAAGTACTCTTTTCGTTGTTGCCGAAATATTATCGCTCTCTTTATGCTACAGCTCAGATCACAAACCGTACTCTTTTATCCATCAGCTTATTCCTTTACCTAGGTGCTACAATTTATATGACATGGAAGGTAATATGCTGCTCACTTTGCATACTGCATCCTCATTCTTTATTCCAAGATTTGTTATTCAGTTTTGAATACTTAGGTAAATATATATATTCAAAATAGCTATTGAGCGAGGCTAGTATTCATACAAGACCTAGAAAGAAAGTGCCACACTAAAAGGTGCAGAAATACCATGGTCTACTTCAACAGAATGTAGCCTGCACACATTAAAATATTGCAGGGCTGACTAAATAGCAACCTCTGCTATGCCTCCGCTGAGTAGACACACTGAAGTCTCCAGCTGGCGTATAGACATGGAAAGATCCCCAGTCCAACATGCATATAGACATGGAAAGATCCCCCAATCAAACATGCATATAGACATGGAAAGATCCCCAGTCCAACACAGACAACATTCCTCCTTCCTTTGCTGATTGCAGTATCAATATACTACTACAAACCAGCATACCATAGAGAGTGTCCTTCCCTAGCAGTCAGGTATTAAGTTTCTCTGATGTCATACATCTACTTCCCTTTGCACAAGCACATACACACACACACTCGCACACACACACACACACACACACACACACACACACACACACACACACACACACACACACACACACACACACACACACACACACACATACACACACACACACACACACACACACACACACACACATGCACACACACACACACACACACACACACACACACACACACACACACACACACACACACACACACACACACACACACACAAATCATAACTCACTTGGTTTTCCAGATCCAATCAAAATACACTGTACTTTAGGTTACTTTTTTCCAAGACATGTGCTAAACACAGGCTCTTTTCAAAACAAAAGTGCAAAGCTGTAGGATTCTCCCAGGCCCAATTTCTAGATATGCAAGCAATTACTTCCACAGGTTACATTCCACAGATTAGCCCCAACTAAGATTCATTGTTATATTTCCAGACTCTTAGGAATGCACACACGTTGACCAACACCATCTTCTCATTGATGATGTATGCTGACAAACTCTGTTATGCAAGTGGAACACACAGGACTTGAATATGATAATCATAGGTACATATTCACAAAAATACATGTACTGCATGAGTAAAACAAAAAGACATACCCCAGGCCACTGACACCATAATGCTGCTTTATCACATGTTCGCTGTATTGGGTAACAAAATCATAGAAATGCAACAGATGTTTAGTGGTACCAGGACAGCAAACACTGTAAATGTTTCACAGGACTAGACATACAGTATCACACAATTAAGCATGCTGGGACATATCTCATGTCACATGTCACAATACTCAGAATCAGTAATGCATGTGCAAGAAGACTTAATCCATGTGTTTAAAGCAATTACATGGTAAAGGCATGTATGTATATGTGATCAGGGATGCCTAGATAGCATATAGGATCATATTGTATGGGTATATAATGCAGCCACATGTATACATGTGTTACAAAGGACTGAGTCACATGCATAGTAATGAGTAAAGAACAGACATTGAGTTCAGCCTACCTGTAAGGTGTGCTAATGGGTGCACTGTGGAATGAGCAGCTACACATGTGACCCACAGAAGTGACAACCTCTGACTACATGAACAGCAGCAGCAAATCAGATGACCTAGAGGAATTCATACATTTCTTTCATGAAACACAGGAGGGAAGAATAATATTAGCTGGGAACTTAAATTTACCAGAAAAAGACTGGAATAATATTGATTCATCATAATTAATAAGGAAACTATTCACAATGTATATGCGGAACATCAATTGCTCAGATTGTAAAAAAAAAAAAAAACTACCAGGGGACAGAACATACCAGACATTGTTTGTGTTCCTAAAGAAATTACTGTTACTTCAAGTCAAGTTTTATCACCATTGGTGTGCAGTGATCAAGGGGTTATATAGGTAATTGGTTGCTAGATAATTCTGCCAAACTGAAATCTAAACCAATGCACAGAGTTTTAATTACAGATTATATGGTAGCAAAACAGTCACTATGTAAAACTAACTGGAATGAGGTGTTCAGTGGAAAAACTGCAGATGGAATGTGGAAAGTTTAGAAAGAGAAACTGTTTTGAATACAAAAAAATCAAAAAAATATTTAACATCAGGACCTAGGTATAAAATGTCAGGGGGATATATTTCCATTAAGAACAAGATATCTGATTAAGGTGAGAGACAAAAAAATATAACAAATGGAAGAGAGGTCGAACTACAACTTTGAAAACTGAAATAAACAAGCTGGACAATCAGATTAAGCATATTGTGAGAAAAGATCAAGAAAAACTTGAAGAAAATTTATTTAAGACATTGAACATAATAGGAAACCTTTTTATAGATACATAAGATGTAGAAGGAGTAAAGACGTACAAATTGATAAACTGTGTGCAGATTCTAAAATTTATTCTCAGATGCAGGAGATTATAGATATATTTACAAAATCTTATGAAAAACAGTTTGGTTCCACAAAAGGGATGATAAGTTGTCCTAGTGACATCCAGGTAACCCCAGATACTGGAAACAAATTAGATTATATTGAAAAAGAACTGTACAAACTGGATCGAAACAAATCACAGGGAGGAGATGAAATTAGTAACAATGACCTGAGAACACTTTACCAAGAACTTACAGCTCCATTATATCTATTATTCACCAGGTCATATAAATATGGGGTGATTCCCCAAGACTGGAGACATGCATTTACTGTATTAAACCTGTCTTTAAGGGAGAGGGGAGTAAGACAAACCCAGAGTCATATAGATCCTTAAGTCTACTTTCATGATGTGGAAAAATAATGGAGAGGGTGATATTGGATAAGCTATTGTCAGAACTGGATAGGTTGGGACTTGAAACCATATATCAGTACGCATATGTTGAAAATGGGTCTATATTACATGCTCGACTGCTTAAATGTTTGAATCTCTAAAGTTCGACCTTTAGAGATCAAACAGTTAAGTGATCGAAATTTTACAAAAATTAAAAAAAAAAATACACAACAGAAAAAAATTAAAGGGTTTAAGCAGGGAGGCAAGCCCCCCTGCACCCCCTTCATGGGGGGCTGCGCCCTCCACACCCACCCTACTTTAATATACCAACTCCAAGATCACGCTACAGTGTAGGGAATGGGAAATTTCCCATTTCCGCATTGTAGTTCACTGAAGTGCGATCTCTGAGTTGGTATATTTAAGTAGCGGGGGTGTGGGGGTGCAAAGGGGCTTGCCCCCCTGCCCAGACCCTTTCTACATGTTTGATTTTTTATATACTTTTTTACTATTTTGAACGTTTAAGTGTTCGATCTGTAAAGGTCGACCTTTACAGATTTCAACATTTAAGCATTCGTTGTAGTAATATAGACCTGTTGAAAATAGATATATTACTACCTGTAACATGATGTACTATAACAATATAATAACAGCTATGAATGAAAAATTGCACTGTGATATAATTTATATAGATTTAACTTCACCATTTGACAGAGTCATACACAGAATACTGCTCAATAAATTAGCACAGCTAGGTAATGATGTACTCTTGATAAGATGAATAGCTGCATGGCTTACAAATAGGACATGGCAAGTATCATGCAGCAACTGGGCAGGTGAAATCCTAAAGTACAGTCAGGGTGTCCCACAGGGCTCTGTCCTAGGCCCTTACTTGTTTAGATTCTTTCAGACCTAACTTTTTTCATCTGAAGTGTTCTACAGTCTATATGTAGATTACCTGAAATTGGGTAAACTGATTCCATGTGTTACAGATAAAGCATGTCTGCAAAATAACTTGACTAAATTGATCATATGGGCACAGGAGAAGAATATGCTGATAAATACATCAAAAACTAAGCATATGAGATTTGGGAGACATAAATTGAAAGGTGAATATTTAATACAGCACACTGATTGAAATTGTAGACTCATTTAAGGACCTGGGTATATGGATATATTCAGCTATGAGTTTTTCTAATCATATCAACCAATTGGACAATGATAGTTGTAGAACTATAGATTGTATAAAAAGAATTATAAAGTGTAGGAAATCAAAAATGATGAAGTCATTGTTTTTTAGTTACATTACACCCAAACTTGAGTATGGAATAACAATCTCGAAACCCTATAAGAAAACAAGCATGAGTAAACTGGAAAGAGTACAGCAGAAATATAACAAGGGCATCCGTGGATATGAAAATTTAAGTTATGAAAGACTAAAATATGTGAACTTGTTTAGTTTCTCTTACAGATATATAAGAGGCAATCTTATTGAGGTATATAGGGCATTTAGAGTCAAGAACCTCTGGGAATGTGTGGGGTTATCAAAAGTTACTAGAGAATCATTAGGCAACCTATGTAGAAGATTCTATAGGAATGAGAAGTGTACTAATTGGTTCAATGACAGAGTAGCTGATGCATGAAACAGACTACAAAATTACATTAAAGCAAGTACTAGTTTAGATATTTTTAAGAACAGCCTGAACACTTATTATGGGAACAAGTGTTTTGGTATATTGGCAAGCTAGAAGGGCATTAATACCCGTGTTTGAAATATTTGCATGTATGTATGTATCTAAATATGTCAAATGCAATGTTACAACACTAGCGTGTAGTGCATATATTGTGTAATATATAAAGTCATGCAAACACATTGCAATACATGTCATAAGCTGGTATGTGTACATCTGTTGTTCTGCTAAATTACCAGTAGTGGCACTAAGGAGACTCATAGGCACAATGTGAATGTCATGCACATCTATGCCATGTATATGTATGTCAATGGTACCATGTGCTTCACATATATTTACAATGATTATACACTATATATGTTAATGTGTCACAAGTACACCATTTTTGTTGAAAAAACAATACTACACAACTAGGAATAAACTTGTGCTTGCACACAAACAGGCATAAAACTCAATGTGATCTGCATGAACTGTTGATTCACATATGTAAAGAGACAGTTTTGCAGCCTTTGTTTCACCACAGCAGAGATGGGCAGGCTTTAATGTGAGTATACTGAGCATACTGCCTAATATGGTATGTGATGGCATATGGCACACATATGCATGTCAATGGAATTATGATACCATACTCTGCTGATGTTGCACATGCATTAGATTGGAACCACTTGCATGACACAAAGTATATAATGAAAAATATGAGATATGATGTGATCTTTGCCATTAGCACATATGGATCACTACCTCTCATGCACCATATTTAGGGAATACAGGATTAGCATTTAAAGTATATTGTGGATAGATGGCAATGAAAAGCATCACCACAGATATTTCATTGCTGAGTAATGTCTATCACACAGTGATTGTGTCATAGCATCTGTACATAACAACCATTCAGTGACAGTGTATTACATTGCACACACATGTATTTACACACACACACACACACACACACACACACACACACACACGCACACACAGTATTACTATATGCCATGTTGTAATGGACACAAGTTAGAAAGACACAGTAGGCAATGGTGAAGAAAAGGCAGATGGCAACCAGGTCATGGAGCAAATACTGGCACCACACACAGGCATATGAATATCATGTGACATCATTACACTGTTAGCATGATCAACATATACAAGTGCAATTAAGTTAATAATGTATAGAAAATGCTTAGTCACCCTGTATTATGCATATAACTGGCAACCAAATGGGGTCATGTAATCAATTAAGGAACACACAGGCAATTTTTATGTGCCAGAGGGACTTTCCCGGGTCTATATTAGAACACCGAACTTTCAAAATTTCAAGTGTTCTAATAATGAATCCTATGAATCGAAAATTTAAAACATCGAATATACAGAACAGCAAATTTTTTCCTAGGGAAAAAATTTGCTGTTCCAAAACACATACACACAACACAAGCACACCAAACAAACAGCAATCCATACACATACACTTAAACTCTTACACCTAACTCTACACTAAACTATACATACACCACTATCTACTTACCTTAACCCAAACCTTAACCCTAAGGTCCGTCACTATCGCACAGTCACCTCACCTGCACCCTAACTCACCTACCCTGCCCTAACCCTCACATCCACACAATTACACACTTACCTGACCCACGTCCTAACCCTAACTCACCTAACCCGCCCTAACCCTCACATCCACACAATTGCACACTTATCTGAACCCGACCTGTAACTTTCCACCACAGCGCTGAAACTACCGAAGCAACAGAAATGAACAACCAAATTCTTTTCCTAGGAAAAAAAATTGTTTTTCTGTTTCTTCGATATTTTCAGCTTTTGCTGAAAATGGGTCAATATTAGAACACTCGAAATTTTGAAAGTTCGGTGTTCTAATATAGACCCGACTTTCCCCATTAGACTAACTTTCCATTTGTAAGGTCAGCATGTGCATCCTGAAATGTCTGATTCATGGCATGGCCCATCTCCTTAAAAAAGTCCTTCAACAAGGCCTGCATCTACTCCCAAAAGAGATCATCAGCAACCTGCCACATCTCCCAGAAATAGTCATCTGGCATGTTGGGAGCGTCTACAGGTCCTGCTGGAATGATAGCATCTGTTATAGGTGGTGGTGATACAGAGTTAGCTGCATCCTCCTCCTCAATCTCACTCTTCTGGACACTTAGCAGACATCATTATCATTCATTGTTCAAGAGATGGGCTTTCTTTGTTTGGATTTTCTGTAAGATATTATTCTAGATAAGAGCAACATATGACAATAGCATATTACACATGTATTTGTATAGTACAGTCGTATGTAGTGTTCCTGCACATCTTATGTCTGTGTAGTGCATTTTAATGCCTTACCCTATGTGCCTGTATACTTTTGCAGATCAATTTTAGATAAGTCAATGCAGAAGGAGGTACAGGGTATGCTGCTACTGTTGCACATGTTATGTAAGCATGGACCAAATATTGATGGATATATCAAAAGAGAGTAAAATGCTGAGATATTTTATGCACAGCATCATTAACTGATGTTGCAATGATGTTGGTAAACACAGATAGGGAGGTAATTTGTGGGAAAGGTGATATACATTGTGTCAGCAATGGCATGCTCTGCCACATGATAATGTACATAAAGAATAAGGAATCATATCATTCAGGAAATGTGTTTCTTTCATATGGAAAAAAGCACCAGTTGCAGTTACCATCCATACAGGGTACCTATTTCACAGCAATGTTTGGATATACAGTTAAATGCAGATCATACCATGTCCTGTGAAGGCAAACTATGTCTGTTGATGGTGTCAAAGGTCAGTTAGATATACAAAAGGAAATAATGTTATATAGTTATAGAAAGTGTGCCCTAATATGTAATGGATATCATGCAACATAACTGTGTTACATACTACAACTGTGCCTAGATGTTCTCCATGTGTTCATACCTGATTATTCCACACAATATACATAATAGCACATACCTGTGGCACTGACAATGCCAAATGCAAGATCTACACCAGCTTGAGAGTGTTTGCCAAGACACATTTTCATGGTCCATTATCATCATAAATATATCTGTATAGACTATCCACAAACTATGATTAAAATTATGTGTGGATCGTGTGATCTGTTAACAGTTAGGTATCACATGCTTACAACTAGACCATCTGCTGTCTGTGTAGGCAGCATGCTAGTTAAAATCAAAGCAGAACATTTTCCTAAAATAAGTACTCAGTCATGCTGTGCTGTATGACCATTGTGTGGTGCACAGCATTGTACTGTGTTGTGGGTATTTGTACTGCATGTATACAGATATATATGTAAACACAGCAACCAAAGTCATAGTGGTCAGGATACTGAGCACATAATGTCACACATAGGAGCACATCTCCCAGACTGTACAATGACTACATAGCTAAACACACAGGCTCCACAATATCAACAGAGATGGTCTTCTGTCATTCTTGGACTACTTAAAATATGCTGACCAGAATGTCAATGGGCATACATGAGCCTAGAGTATCAGACATAAAAATCAGCATGAGATACATCACATATGCCTTGTTGTCAACAACCAGTGTGTTTTGCATAAGGTAAAACTGTTTACATACCTTACACCATTAACTCACTACATCCGAATGACGCCACCAGATGCATCTGAAGTCAACTCCTGCTGATGCCTCTAGACGTCAAATATTGCTTGCTCATATTTGCATTAATAATTCTAAAATCATGCTAAGTACAATGTTTTAAAAGAATTCATCTTAAAGCTTAAACAATGGCAAACTCAACTTCATTAATATTCGACCTCTGTCTAGTGAAGGTAAATACATATTAATTGTTGTTTTTATGATAATTTATACAGATATAATATTCATATTTTTCTAAATATCTCAACAACCAAGTAACACAGACATAACTCCTTAGCCTCATATGAAGGCTCTCAGCTAGATGAATAAAATGATGCTGACAGTATGTGTGTAACTTAAGTAGTTGATGAGATATTGTGAGTTGTTTTCAAAATATTACAAATGTAATAGTCACTGTGTTTTATTTACTGTGACTTATAAAATTTAGTTTAAGACTAGAACCTAAAGAATAGTACCGCCATAAAAATAGTTTATGCTGAAGAGTTTGCAATTTATACTTCTTTCATAATCCCTGTGGTTCCAGAGATATGAACAGTTGTTTGAAATGTGAGAACATATTTGATTCTGTCAAAAGGCTTAGGCTTTGCCCATTAGAAGTTACAGTGTAAATGTCCTGAGCTCCATTGAAGGGAATGAGCTAAGCGAATATGCATTATGAATAATTTAACTCATTAACATCTATGTGGTGTGAAATGTCACACCTCTAGTAGTCTAACACATCTTGCATTCCAGAGCATTTTCTGAAAAATAAACTTAAAAAAGCAAAAGATAAATAAATGTAAGTATTTTGTGAACGATAAATGCTATTAAAGACAGTGCAAATACCAATGTTATCAGTAAGAAGTTTTCTTTACAGTGATCATAGTCAGTAAATTCATAGATTTTCCATAAATAAAAATCCAACAACCAGGTAGCACTCAATACAGAAGTTTAATACACCAAACAGAATCAATCACAATAAAGCACTTTTATTTTTAGGCATCACAAGAACTGTAAATGACATTCAAAACACACCAAATAAATACTGATAAAAAACACATACTCCCCTGTTATTTAACAGTCAGTAACTCAAGAATATAAATCAGTCACTAATGATATTTAAATCTTTATGAAATAAGTAACCAATCAAACAGCTGACCAATGACAACCTTAGAAATAAAAATCGCACCAATCAGATTAGTGTCCAATAAAAGCCTTGAAAATTAAAATTCAGCCTATCAGCATTCAAAGAAAAAAATGGCATATTGTCAACTACACACAGTGAATAACTTTAAACTAAAGTTAAAGTCTGGATGCTCTTAGCTTTAATTCACTCATAATCGAAATTGCTTTATTTAAACCAGGAAAGTTACTGGCATCTAAAAGCAATTGCCAGAGCATCTCTCACTGTAAAACAGAATTACATCAATCCCCTGAAAAGGCTATCTCAGGTATATTGTGATATAAGTGGACCTTGACAATGAAGTTTCCTCTCTCCCACCATGGCATATCATACCATGTCTCTCAATAAAATGCAGGGTGCACCATTATGAAAATATGGACATAAATATGGAAATATGAATAATAATTGATAAACAATGATTAATTTCTCTATTTAAAGGCATCCCAGACTAACTATATTAGTGTCATTTTGTTAATAAGAAGTCATAAGGAGCTTTGAGTGTGAACTGGAAGTATACAAAAAAGGCTCTTTAGGCCTGAATGAGTTAAGTATGTGTACATGCAAATTATTACAATGGATCACACTATCTGTGCATACTGATAAATTCCAAACTCCATTAATTCATCATGCCCAATAAACATACATGCATACATACATACATACATGCATGTCATACATACATGTAATAATTACAATAAATAGGAATCCTACTCCATGGCAAGCAGCTGGGTTCATTCCTTCCCATCACTATTACTCCAGCTATACATCCACCACATGAAATGGCATATACCACAGAAATGGATCATAATGTGTACAAACACTATATCTGCTTAAACATACTTTGTCATACTCCCAAGATGCCTGCCATCACTGCAAGTAGCATGACCTATGGCATTGTAACAAGCCTTACATAGGTAACAAGACAGAGAGCAATACCTCAACACTACTGACACCACAGGAATTGAATGCATTGCACACGTTATGAAGGAATAGCATTGTACACTATAGTAGACATGGAAATGAGTAATCCACAAGAGCGCATACACAATTGTAAGACAAGTAACATGCATACACTGCCATACAGCAGACATGGCCCAAATATATATATATATATATATATATATATATATATATATATATATATATATATATATATATATATATACACACACACATATACACACACACACACACACACACACACACACACACACACACACACACATACACACACACATACAATAAGCAGCTCCACCAAATGTTTTTTACATACAAGAAATAATTGTAGTTTACTATAAATGTTTGCATGCTCACTTTATGGTTATGATAATAACACAGAATGCTACCACAGAAAACAGCATAGATGACAGACTGCTGATGTTTTGTGCACACATCAAGCCTTCCATAGCATTTACAAAACATGTGATCTCTATGCCTTGAAATTTCACCCATGTACACAGAGAAGTGCATTATGGTAATCTAAATACATAATGTCATGATAATGATATCATGCAAAGATAAATTTGCATGTGTAATTGTCAAATAAATTGTTAGAATCAAACTGTAAAAATCATTAGGCTTTTCAAAATGACAGTCAATAACACAGGATGCTCAGGTTCAAACAATATTACTTTACTAATGTACATTAGGAGGCAAAAAACTATACAGAAACAAGTATAGAGTTTTGACTAATTACATTCAGGAAATACCCTCAATTATATACCATTTGCAATCAGCTTTTGCCCACCTTACTGACGTGGTCAGTCACAGGGCATTTACATCACTATAGTCCATAATACTTCATTCATAAGAAGATGCTTAGGTAATGTTTTTAGAAACTTTCCCATGAGAATAACACAGCCTTGCGAGGCACCTGGTCCATCACAACGTCTTCCTGTAGTTGTTACGTTTTCAAGGATCTTAGATTAGTTCGAATACAATGGTCAAGTCTTTTCTTAATACGTCCCTTTGTCTCTCTGGTTACCAGCTGTACACTATCTATGATAGTGCTCACAAGGCCATCCTTTTCGGTGGAAGGAAGAAAGATACACATGCATACATATTAATTTCTCTCTAACTCTGCAGATAATAATGCTGAAAGACATAAGCCTGCTGAGCTGGCTACTGTCAGGGTCAGAGTTTTAATTACACTACAGCTAGGCTTCAAGCAATTACATGCAAGATCATTTCTACTGCCATTCTAGTAAAATAGAATTAAATGCATTACATATTATACTGTTTCTAAACTTTGCACTACATATATGTTTGAGTACATATTCTTCTAATAGTTTATATATGTCTAAGCACATATTTTCCTAACATTCTGTATATGTTTAAGTACATATTTTTTTAACATTCTCCCTCCTTTTAATGCTTTTCATTCTATTCAGAAACATAAACAACATTATTTCATTCCCTAGTCTCTTCCCCTCTGGGACTTTCAACTAGGCAAGTCATTTGTTTTATATTTCAGAAAGAATTTCATTTGGTATTAACAGATTCAACTCCAGGTCTTGATACATAGTTTCAGTTACGGATACATCAACAAAATCTCTAACTAATCTTTTCACACAAGGTATCCATAACAAACACATGCTCCCAATATGAGCAAAACTACACAAATAGCTATCAAAATATTCATTAGGATTGAACCCCACCCCCCAAAAAGATTCTGGAAAAAGTTTGTCAGTGGGTTTGGGCCTGGTTCCGCCATTGCTGATACTTGTTGAATTACCTCTAGGTGATCATTGATTTCGTGCTCATTGTCTGGGATGTACGCACAGCATTCTTCTTTGATAAGCGCGCAAGTACCACCTCTCGCCGCTAGGGTGAAGTCAAGAGCCATTCGGTTCTGTAACACAACAGTTCTCATTGCATTCAGTTCATCAGTCACAAGTTCTAGAGCAGAAAAAGTCGCATTACTCATTACTTCGAGAAGTTTCGACAATTTTCTCAGTTCCCAGATCGATTTGACTGCTCCATAGGCTGGGATTATTCCAGCCCAGGATATAACACTGTCACTCAAGTCCATATGAGTTAATTTCTCTTTATCTTTTATGGATGAATGATCTTTCCAATCAGCTTCGATTTTACCCACTGGATTAGCAGGTTTCTTGACTGAGTTCCCAGTTTTCTGAGCTATATCTCTCACATTCCGTATCTTACCCAGAGGCAATTCTGCAGTATGCCTTATTGCTGGAACCAGATAACCCAAAAAACAACTGCCGGACCAATTCTCAGGTAACCACTTATATGCTTTTTCCCACAAACAAAATAACAGTTTTCTACTTTAGTACTGATGCGGGTTAACTCTGAATGAAACATTTTCCTGTCTATAACAGACAATTGTTTATACAATTCAGGATTTTTCTGTACATCTTTCAATGTTGTTTTCATTAAGCTCAAATATGAATCATAATTCGTGCTACAACTAATACTCTGATCTTTTGCTTTTATATAACATTTATAAGACACAGTTATGTTGCAATTACTCCAACCAACTTGGAGCGTATCATTTTTGTAAAAACAAACAATTCCCTTTTGTGTAACAGGTAAATACAGTGCCACTTTGTCCTGTGATCTCACAGAACCTGTATCAAAAAGTAAATTCTCCCAAGTCTCATTTATTCCCAAAGGAACAGCGGACATCAAAAGTCCTCCATATGCTGTAGGTATGGCTGTACAAACCCAACAATTTGAAATGCTCATAGTCTCAACATACACACATTTCATGGCTAGGTACGTGTTAAAGTTTGGATGCCAATCTGTGGCCAGCCCATCACGTTTCGTCACTTTTATCTGTGCAGTTATTTGCAGGAAAACCCCCAACAAAAGAAAAGTCACTACCAACATGGTTAATAAGTGTATGATCAGTAGGACAGTAAACCAATGTCTTTGGGGTTGCTTTGTACTTTTATGCACTCTGCCCTTGGCCATTCTGTTTTTGTGAAATATCAGCTACAAAACTTTTGTCTAACTGGAAATTCTTTACCGGCTTGCAGTGAGTCAGGTGAACCCAGGACGACCTCTCCACAACCTTTACTGCAGTAGGCGTTGCCAGCAGTACTTGGTACGGACCTTCCCACTTAGGACTCGTCCAGTTTTTCTTCTTGATGACTTTTATCCATACCCAGGATCCTGGGACTAGCACTGCGTCCGGTTTTGTCTGTTCTTTATCTGAAAAAGAGTTTAACTGAAAAACAGTCTTATTGGTTAACAATCTTTTCATGTGACTGGCTAATGAGCCATCGACCTCCAGCTCTGCAGGCATGAGAGCTTTCCACTGTGGCACATAATATGCCCTCCCAAATACTACTTCAAAGGGAGTCAAGCCCTTTACATTTGGAACTGTTCTCATGCTCAGCAACGCTAGAGGTAAACAGCAAATCCAATTCTTCTGAGTCTCACTCATCAACTTCCTTAACTTGTTTTTCAAAATCCCATTGTACCTCTCCACCAGTCCTGCTGACTGTGGGTGGTAAGTGCAGTGATTTCTTAAGGAAATCCCAAAAAATCTCCCAAGTTGCTGAATTGTCTGATTGACAAAATGTGTCCCATTGTCACTATAAATTCTTTCTGGTATGCCAAATCTAGGAATTATTTCCTTTACTAGGGCCTTTGCCACTGTTGCTGCATCCGGATTCCTGGTTGGAAAAGCTTCTACCCATTTTGAAAACATATCTATGATCACTAAACAGTATTTTTTCCCTTCACATTTATTCAACTCTATGAAGTCCATACAAATAGTATGGAACAGATATGGTGGTGTAGGAAAACTCCCTTGCTTCGGTTTGAATGCTCCCTGTGCATGATGTTTACTGCAAATGTGACATGCTGCACAAAATTTTTGTGTGTAGTTCGTAAATCCGTATGTCTGGAATATTCTGTTAACTAACTGTACCATCCCCCTTGTTGAGACATGGCTCTGCCCATGACTCAACAAAGCTGCATACCTAAACAAATTAGATGGTAATATCGGCTTCTTCTCTTTGGAGCTGTGCAATCCATTTTCAAGGATTGCTCCTCGTTTTACCCATTTCTGTTTTTCTGTTTTTGTAGCTAATGTTTGCATTGTCTTTAACATTTCTAAATCTAAAATCTCAGAGGGTTGTAATTCCTCATTCAGAAGTAAAGTTTCTGAGTCTGAGGCTGCCTGCTTCGCAGCTGCATCAGCTCGTGCATTGCCTTTTGAAATCTTATCCTGTTGTTTTGTATGAGCTGCACATTTACAAATAGCTACTTTAGTAGGTAACTGAATAGAGTCTAATAAATTCAAGATTAGTTGCGCATGATTGATCGGTTTACCAGTGGATGTTATCATTCCCCTATTCTTCCACTGCTGCGCAAAAACATGCACTGTGGAGAAGGCATACTGACTACCAGTATATATGTTCACACATCTGTCCTTTGCTAGAGTGCAAGCTCGTGTCAAAGCTATCAATTCTGCTGCTTGAGCAGACAAGTTAGGCTGCAGGGGTTGGGCTTCTACAATCTCAACATCAGTAACCACTGCATAACCTACTAGATTTTTCCCTGTAGGACCCTTCCTACAAGATCCGTCCACATAAAATGTTACCTCTGCATCAGCTAAAGGTATATCAGTAAGATCCTGTCGGGGTAAAGTTATTTGCTCCATTTCCCATAGGCAACTGTGTGGTGTTCCATCCACAGGAGTCGGAAGCAACGTTGATGGATTTAATGTCGTACAACGTTCAATCACCATGTGTGGTTGACTCAGCAGTATGGTCATACAAGAAAGATGTCTAGCCGGAGACAAAAATGCAATTTTCTCTTGCAGTAAAATTATCGCAACTGCATGAGGCACCCTCAAGGTAAGAGGGTGAAATAATACCATTGAGGCCGAAGCCTGTACTGCCAACAACTGCCTGTACACAATGTGGCAACGATCGTGCCATCGGGTCCAACTGTGATGAATAGTAAGCTATGGGGCGTTGCTTATTCCCATGCTGTTGCGTCAGAACTGACGTCATGTACCCCTGCTTACAATCTACAGTCTGAAAAAATCTCTTATGATAATTCGGAAGCCCCAACACTGATGATGAAGCTATCAATTGTTTTAGCCTGCAGAAGGCTGCTTCTTCCATTGGAGTCCAATGTAGTATATCTTGTGCTGCCATAGGTGTTTTAAATATTAAATCAGCCAATGGAGCCGACTCCTCAGCATAGTTTGGTATCCAACTTCGACAAAAATTAGTTGTCCCCAGGAAGGACATCATTTCCTTCTTGGTAGTTGGCTTGGGTGTTTGTAAGATTGCTATCTTTCTATCTTCATCTAATGTTCTACCCCCCTTGGATATCACATATCCCAGGTACTTGACCTGTGTTTTCCAAAGTTGCAATTTATGCTTGTTTACTTTATGTCCCTGTTCTGCTAAAAACTTCAATAATGCTATTGTATCTTCCCTACACTGCTGCTGGGTAGGGGCCGCAAGCAGGATGTCATCCACATAAAGTAGAACTTGACTGCCCCCTGGTGGAGTAAATCCCGCCAGGTTGCTAGCCATCTCCTGTGCGAATATTGTTGGACTTTCACAATATCCCTGTGGTAGTCGAGTATAGGTATATCTGTTACCCTGAAATGTAAAAGCAAACCAATACTGACTATCTGGATGTATGGGTATTGAAAAGAAAGCATTGCTTATATCTACCACGGTAAAATACTTCTGTTCTGGTTTCAAATCATTCAATAAAGTGTGGTCTGGCACCGTAGGTGCCCTAGGTATTACTGCATCATTTACAGCTTGTAAATCCTGTACCATCCGCCATTCCCCGTTTGCTTTCCTAACAGGAAATAGAGGGGTATTACATGGAGAATCCAAAGATTCTACCAGTACTCCTTTCTTAAGTAATGCTGCTATTATAGACTTAATTCCCTGCTCTGCATCTTTTCTCAAAGGGTATTGTTTCTTTTGTGGTCTAAATGCTGACTTTGGTGTGATAGTTACCGGACCTGCTGTCCAAATAAGCCCTACATCTGATTTCCCTGTTGACCAAAGAGTGCTTGGTATATCACACAAAGCTTTTTCATCCTCTTCCAGTAGGAACATCAATCAGCTGCCCTCACTTTGTTGTAAGTGAACAGCTGGACGTGCTTGCGTTAACCAATTCAGTTTTTGCTTTTGTATTCCTTGTTCTGACAACTCTAAGTCAGTTTGCCTTTCCCATCTTGTCACTTTTTCACCCAGATCTACCCATCTGGCATTTTTATGTTTGGTTAAGCTGACATGCGGTAGCCAGTTGGACTTATACAGTCCGTGAATTCCTGGGGTAATGAACAACTCACCACACTATTACCTTCAGTATCCCAGTACAGGGTTCGTAATACTAACCTATTTGCAGGATTTCTCAACAATTTCTCCTCATATTCTTTATCAGGTCCTGGTGTACTACAATAGTACAGAGTACAATGTAACAAATGCTGTTGATCAATGTGAAGGAGGGTACCTTACTGATGGCTACGTTCATCAGTTCTTGGTTACTGCCCCTGGACCAGTCGTAACTAGGTCCTGGCTGTACCAATAGTAGGCTTCACCCTCCGATCGCATCACAAAAGTATCCATTTGTCTTTGTGCCTCCATATCTTTCATGGTAGGAACTACTGCTATGCCAAAAAGCTGCATAAGGTCTCTTCCCAGTAAATTCACTGGACATTTGGTAGAAAGTACTATCTTACTTCTCTGGGTCATACCTGAAATAGGGTCAGTTATTGCTATATCATGGGAAAGTGGTTCCCTGTATAGCTGTCCGTTTGCTGCTTTCACTAATATATAATCAGGTGATTCAGAGTGTTCCGGTA
This sequence comes from Protopterus annectens, assembly GCF_019279795.1. Lineage (NCBI taxonomy): Eukaryota > Metazoa > Chordata > Ceratodontiformes > Protopteridae > Protopterus > Protopterus annectens. Next base: position 615,879,239 of record NC_056746.1, on the reverse strand, counting down.
ACTTTGAAGGATGTATCAAAGCCCGTGATGCCTCTGAATCACACAAAAATTTCACTTCCCTCCCTTCCACCAGAAGTGTAACTTCCGGTTTCGTGTCCGCCAAATAGAGCTCTAAGCTCAATAAGGCTAAATCTAAAACTTCACTTTCCTCATTATCTACTTGCACTTCCTCTATTCCTACTACTGTGTTTACATTTTCTCCCTGCTCATTACTCTCTCCTGATGACTGTCGAACGTTATGACTATCATATAGTCAATCCTCATCACTCTTGTCCTTCCCTTCTACAGTTGTTTTTTTATTCGATCTGCAGTCCCTTGCTAAATGTCCTTTCTTCCCGCACTTGAAGCATTCACCCTTTCTTTTCCTCTCCTCAAAAACCTCTGAGTCTCTGTCAGAGCGCTTATTGCTCTGAACGTTTTTCTTCCCCTTTTTACCTGACTGTACTACGAAGACTTCTGCTCCGTCTTCAGCTGTGAAGACCTGCGTCTTCTTTTTCTTCTTACTGTTAAAGTGTCTTTCAGCATGCCTAGCATACTCCAGTAAGGCTTGTAGCCTACTTGTTCGATGATCTATCATATGCTTTGTAATAAAGCTACTGATAGGAGTAATGCATCCTTTCAAAAATGCATTTTTTAATTGTTGTTCATATGAGCTATCATTTTTCTGATTTTCGGGAATAGGCTTACCGCTATGGTTATTAAAACATTCTAATAATCTACCAAAATACCCATCCACAGATTCATTGTCCTGTTGTATACATTGATTAATACAGGTCCAATCTGCTCTAGGTTTCCATTTTTCAGTAATTCGGTCTGTAAGACCCTTCAACCTAGTGTCTAACTCTGCGTCACTATGTAGGAGGGGCTTAAGTTGCGCGTCACGCGCATTCCAGTTGCCACAAACCATGTGCCAGTCAGGGCCAATAATTTGTCTAATAACTTTCTCTACTTCTTCCCCATTCAAGTGGTAACTCAATTGCATACCTTGTAAATCTTGTATAAACTTTTCATGATTAATTTTCGGATGGGGAATCCCCTCTGTGGCCTTCCGGATATCCTCCGGTGTCCATGGTCTATATACTAAAAGGGTTGGATCCTGGCCTTCCTGTCCTGCCTGAGGGTTCTGTACTTCAATTAATGGACAGATTTCCTCACTCTCTTCTAGTGAGTCCCTCACTTGAGTGTCCCTAAGTGTTTTATGTCCGGGACCTAGTCTCAATAGGTTCTCTTACAAATGGTTGTTTAAATGCCCCTGTTGCCTCAGGATAACATGGGGGGGGACCAGCCTGTCCTCCCGCTTCATACCCTGGGTAAAGTATCGGTGGTGGCGGAGGGGGAGGGGCCGTCGCTACTACTATATTATTATCTTCTTTATCTAAGAATAATGCTTTCGCATTTTTAAACTTCTGTTCCCTTCGGTTTACTTCCTCAATCCACCTGTGTGCTTGAGGAATACCCAACTGTCGCTGTTTTTTCGCCTGACACTCCGCGTCAGATTTTAACTGTTTCAAAAGTTTCACTAACGAAATTTTGTCTAATTTACCATCAAATCCATATTTATTAACCCATTTTGCAAAATATCTCTCATTATCTGCTCTCTGTAATTGCATGTATTTCGCATCATCCGTCAAAGGCGGATCTCGCGATCTTTTAGTGCACTGATTTCCCATGTCTTAAAAAGACTGTTACGTAACCCTTCCCTTGTACCACGTGGTATCTTATTTCCCCATATCCACAGTAGTGTCTAGAATGACTGTTTACTTTGCTTTGTTATTCCCTGATCTATGACTCAAGATACAATACTTCAACTCTCTCTCTCCCTGCTATCACAAACCTTAGCAATAGCACAGTGTAACCTGGTCCCTGATCTAAAACAAAGACAAAGAGGGAAACTCTCCTTACCTGAGCCTCCCGTTTATGACTGTTCGTTTTCTTCTTGGGATCCAGTTTTCCGCTTTTCAGCCACAGATCAGAAAGTGGACAGCCTCTTTGCAAACAACAATTCAGTCGGAGGTCTTTTCACTCAAGAAGAACCATTTGTTTTGGCAGCTTCCCCTGCACAGATTTATTACCACCCATGCACTCTGACCTGCAGCTTACCAAGGGAATCCGGCTCAAAGGACCAACATGTCAAATAAATTGTTAGAATCAAACTGTAAAAATCATTAGGCTTTTCAAAATGACAGTCAATAACACAGGATGCTCAGGTTCAAACAATATTACTTTACTAATGTACATTAGGAGGCAAACAACTATACAGAAACAAGTATAGAGTTTTGACTAATTACATTCAGGAAATACCCTCAATTATATACCATTTGCAATCAGCTTTTGCCCACCTTACTGACGTGGTCAGTCACAGGGCATTTACATCACTATAGTCCATAATACTTCATTCATAAGAAGATGCTTAGGTAATGTTTTTAGAAACTTTCCCATGAGAATAACACAGCCTTGCGAGGCACCTGGTCCATCACAACGTCTTCCTGTAGTTGTTATGTTTTCAAGGATCTTAGATTAGTTCGAATACAATGGTCAAGTCTTTTCTTAATACGTCCCTTTGTCTCTCTGGTTACCAGCTGTACACTATCTATGATAGTGTTCACAAGGCCATCCTTCTCGGTGGAAGGAAGAAAGATACACATGCATACATATTAATTTCTCTCTAACTCTGCAGATAATAATGCTGAAAGACATAAGCCTGCTGAGCTGGCTACTGTCAGGGTCAGAGTTTTAATTACACTACAGCTAGGCTTCAAGCAATTACATGCAAGATCATTTCTACTGCCATTCTAGTAAAATAGAATGAAATGCATTACATATTATACTGTTTCTAAACTTTGCACTACATATATGTTTGAGTACATATTCTTCTAATAGTTTATATATGTCTAAGCACATATTTTCCTAACATTCTGTATATGTTTAAGTACATATTTTTCTAACAGTAATCCTCATTAAATATTCATTATGTGTAAGTGTGCATTACCAATACACAATAAGCCAACTAATACATACACACATACACAATTTATGTTGGACTTGGTGGCTAGTTTAATTTCTAGTCTACCCATGGATGATCATGCAACACGCTGTCAGAGCCATGAATACTTTTGTATGTCAGTTGTGTAAGATTCACTGCAGTGTGATAGTGCACATTATTACAAATCACGTACATATGTGGGTAGCTGAATGATGTACCTAAAGATGTAAGCATGCATAACATTAGTGAACATTTGTACTATTAGCTTTCAGAATGGGATGGTACCCATTTGGAATGTTGAGGCCCACTACAAAAAGTCCCAAAACATGTAAATTGAATGGCTGAAAGATCAGACTTGCATATACTAAGTCCAAAATGCCATTTCTTGGAATATCCACTTTTCGCCGAAGTATGGCAATGTCAAAGTTGGTATATATATATATATATATATATATATATATATATATATATATATATATATATATATATATATATATGTATATAAGTTTTAGGGGGCTTGGCCTCCACATGGGGGAGTGCAGAAGGGTTGCTTCTTGCAAAAGAAGTTTTAAGAAAAAGCAGTTTTCAAGATTCATTCTTCAATGGGTTTTCGGTCTTTTTTTTTCAGCTTTTTGGCACTCGGCATTTTGAGTGCTGACATTTCAATAAGGAGCTGAATGGGACACAGGATGAAACAAGATGTACTCGGGAAAGTTGCCCTGTATTACTGTTAATATTGCATTTCATGCCAAACATTGGGCTGCAGTACACAAAGCCTGTACCAGATTGTAACTGTACAAATATGTGAAGTATAGTAGCCAATACATTGGAAAATAACATGATGGCCAGTGACAACTGTAGCCTAGTTTGGTGTTCCATTCTTATCTGTGTGGCTGTCATTGTGGTGACACCACATGGTAGGTGTCTCATGGCTGGACACATGATGGGTCCTTGTCTGCTATCAATATTCATTCACTTATCAACACTCAGAGGTATAAAGTCACACTGCAGCCATGCTTACAGTACTACAGTCATCCTGGAAAACACCAGGGTGCATATGCAAACTTCACACAGAAATATACCATGCAAGGATGGATGTATAGTATGAATTGAACTGCTGAGTACACAGGAATCTGTTATGAGGAAGACAGTAGTACTAAAAATAGTTAAGGGGAACTGTACCACGCCTCCTGTACTACTGTTCCAAGTGGAAGATCCTCCTGATCATCATGCACCGATCACTTGCTAGTGTGATCTCAACTATGAAAAAAGGAAACAAGAAATATTCTGTTAAAATGTCTTGGTCAGATCTTATTTACAGTACTATGCAGACAATGCACTAATCATGCATGTCTCCCACAATAAAGTTTGTTGTCACTATTTCCAACACTGTCAGTGAACAGTACTACTCCCCTTCAGCTGTACACATGTACATTTCTAGTGTGTGTGTGTGTGTGTGTGTGTGTGTGTGTGTGTGTGTGTGTGTGAGAGAGTCACTGCAAGACTGGCCATGGTAAAGGTATGCATTCTGCAACAATAGTATATATTAAATCCAGTGTATACCACATAAGTAAATACAACCTCTGGCAATGGAAGTAAAATGAATTGCTTATACAGATGTGCTGTATGCACATGTTATGGAGTATGGATAGCACTGCAGTTATCAAGCTTGATGTATGGTAGCTACATATTCATAGGCATGTTAAGCTGGTCAATGCCTTGGTCAACATCTAACATATGTGCAAAGTGAGTAAAAAAACAATCCAAAACACCCACAGCACATCATATTGGTATATGCATGCATGACATACTAGATACTGCACATACATGTAAGTATAAATGAGCATTGGCTCATGTGCACATTACAGTCCAACTGGCATGGGTCTATGGCATGGCAGGCATGTTGATATGCTGTTATGCACATTATGAAATATACACATGCCAATACATGACAATGGACATAAAATTATTAGCAGTATAATTGCAATCTACAATGCCCAAATGGTACAGTTCTTTACACACACACACACACACACACACACACACACACACACACACACACACACACACACACACACACACACACTCACTCTACTTTGTGATATGTTTTTATTTGTACTGCACAAGGTGACAACTTTAGAAGGGATTAACACATGTACACCTATATGTGACTTCAATAGATGTGCAACCAAGGCAAGTGTAGTCATCAGTGGCATACACCTGATTTGCATACATACATTTGCATTATGACCATATGATCACACAGTCAGAGACATCTTCGGTATCATGTGCATTTATTTTTGTTTCTTGGCACAGCTTCAGAAACAATACTTATACAGGTCCCCATATCCATACCAACTATATGTGCATGGTTACAGGTATCAACATGTTGTACACATATGTAAACAAATTCCCATTGTCAGATTCATGCAATACATTACAGACTTGTACGATAGACACTACCAGCCTTTTCAACAGTAACACTGTCTACTGATTGTATTGTTACAGTATGCACCAACTTTGTGATATGCTATAGCTATTGGGTAGCATAACATATCACTGATGAAACTATTTGTTATATGCAGAGTACCCATGAAAAGTGCAGGTATGTATACATATGGTGCCTAAAAAGCAATCCATATCATACACATCCAGAATATTTTTGATCTATAGTTCATGTTTACATAATGACTAACATGTCCAGCTATCATGCAGATAACAACTTTAAAGTATATATCATCATCGTCAAATCTATCTCCCATTTTCTGCATGGGGTCAGGGCATTGTATCAACTGTTGCCATCTGTTTTGATTCAGTGGCATTTTCCTACCTTTGTTGACCATCATACCTGACTGTCACAAGTGTTCTCACACAATCCATCCATCTCTTTGCTGGATGCCCTCATTTCCTCTTGCCTTCTTCCTGTCTGTATGGAATATTAACCAAATTGTCTTTTGCTTTTCTGCAGATGTGCCCACACTACCATAATCGGTTCATTTTGACCTTTTCTGCAATTGGAGCTACTTTGGATTCTGCTTTGCTGTCCTCATTTCTTCATCTGTCCTACAGTGTGCATCCTACCACCCATGTCAGGCACTTCATCTTCATCATCTCTAACTTCCTCAACTGGTCTGCCTTTTCCACTCAGGTTTTTGTACCATACAGTAGTACTGGTCATACCATTGTTTTGTGCACCTTTCTTTTCAGCTTCTTTGGCATTTTTCTGTCATACACTATCTGTAACATTCTGTGCCAGTTGACTGTAGCCCGCTGATTCTAGCATTGACCTCCTCATTCTGACTTCCTTTCTTCTCAACCAACCCTCCTAGATACTTGAATCTGTTAACCTGTTCCACTATTTCCCTTCTATCTCAGTTCTCAGCTTCTTCTGATTTCCCCAATTTGCTGTCATTACAACTGTCTTGCTGTACTCAGTTTCATCCCACGTGCCTTCCAGTTTGCATTCCTTTCCCCTATGTTTTGCTAAAGTGCTTGCTCAGAGTCTTCCTGTAATGCCATATCATCTGCATACAGCTTTGTTGATCTGTCCCCTCTAACCTGTTTGCTAAAGTAGTCCATCACCAGTATGAACAGCAGTGGGCTCAGAGCTAACTCTGATGCATACGGATCCACACTAGGAAACCCAATGTAAGATGAACCACTCTTTATACTTGAGTCAATAGGTCCTTGTACATAGCCTGCACTAATTCCACCAATGTTTCTGGGACTTCCAACTTCTGCAGATCTGCCCAAATTAGGTTTCTTGGAACTTTGTTATATGCTTTCTCCAAGTCTAGGAATACCGTGTTGGACTCTTTCCTCACCTCTAGCTTCTTTTCAACTATCCATCTCACTGCAAACATCAGGTCATTTGTACTGTATCCTGACCTAAATATGAACTGCTCATCTCCCATCTTACATTCAACAACTCAGTGTAGTTGCTTGTCAATCACCCTCTCCAGAACTTTCATGCAGTATGAGAGGAGTTTAATACTTCTATACTGCTCTCAGTTGCAGATGTCCCCATTGTTCTTATACACTTGCAGTGGTATTTTTATTATTCAATCAACTGGGGTACGCATGTCTCTCTAAACTTCTATGAATACCCTTAAGAGCCATCTCTCCTCTATTTCACCCAGTATCTTGATCATTTCTCCTGTTACTCCATCTGAAAATGCTACATTTCCTGACTTCATTTTTCTTAGTACTGTTCTTCCTTCCTCTACTTTCTTTGTAGGCTGTGTCTGAGGCAGTACAGCTTCAGTGGGTTTTCTTCATTCAGACACTGTTGGAAGTACTCATGTCATCTATCTTACACATCCTGTGGAGTGGTCAGCAGGTTGTTGCCAGCATCCCTTATGAAGAGTGTCAGAATATATTCTTCCTCTTTCTTCCTTTGCCTTGCAACCTAATATCGTTTCTTTGTCACAGATACTGAGTCTTTCCAGAATCTTGTAGAATGCCTCTGATGCCTAGTTCTTTCCTATTCCAACTCCTCTCTTAACCGTTTTATTAGTCAACTAGTATTCTTTCTTGGTCTGGCCCATCTCTTTTTATCTCCCACTTTTTCCTGCACTCCTATCTTTTGATGACTTTCAGGACTTTTGCATTCCACCACTAGCTTTCCTTATGTGCATTGGTTCCATACCAATTGTCTGTATATCCATTTTATAGTTTTCACACATGCTGTTTTGAAGCGTTACCATTCTTCTTCAACTGCACTCTTCTTCCTGAGTTGCTACAGCCCTAATTCCTTGAACTCTTATGCTTTGTCTCCAGTCAACTTCCAGGTCTTCAGCCTAGTCTCCATTGACCTTAGAGGCTTTTCTGACAACTGCTTGCAGGTGAATGTGGCAACCATTGGCTTATATTGTGGGCTGACTGTTTCACCTGGGATGGTTTTGCAATCACTGATTCTACCCCAATGTTGTTTTCTTACTAAGAGGAAGTCTACCTGAGTTGTATGTGTTTTTTGTTTTGATAAACAAGAAACATCTTTATTAAATTAGCACTTATGACATATACAATCATACATTTATATAAATGAAAACAAACCATATTGACATTATTTTAGTTACAAACAGTATATCCAGTCAGTGTCAAACATTATATAGCTTATTCAAGCCCTGCCTTCTTTTAAACCTCATTCCCCATCTGCATGTATTGTTCCCACAATTCCCATTTTTTGTATGCAATTTGCTCCGACTCTTTTCTAAAGATCCAATTTTCAGTTGTTTTATCTCTGTTACTATAGTCACTACTTCTAGTACAGTTGGTTTAGACTTTGATTTCCAGTTTCTAGTAATTGTTATTTTTGGCAGCCACCATAATTAGACTCAGCAAGACATGTCTAGGCAATTCTGATTCTGTATCACAACTCAAAAATAGTATTTCCTTAGTCAGACCAATGAGTAGTCTGCATGGAATATTTAAAGACTGGCAGCTCATTACACTCCCAGAGAAATACGTTCCAAAGTACCTCTTTCTTTGCCATCACACCTTAAACATTTTCTGTCTACCTGAGGAAAATACTCTGGAGTCTGCTTGGAGTTTAAAAATACCTATGTAAACACTTCTCAGCAAAGATCCTAAATCTTTTAGACTTTGTTGCATATTTGGGAGACATACAAATATCTCCCCATTGTTTCTTTGTGACTTGCTTATCCAAGCTCTCTTCCCAATCCTTTCTAACCTCCTCTGATTGATTCTTATAGTTATCATGCAATATTATAATAGTAGCTTATGTTCTAGATTCTACTAAAAACTCTGCCACTGCTGGACTTTGACTTAGGATCTCCCTTTTTCTTTATCTTTGCCTATACTCTGATATCAGTTCTTGATAAGGAAGAAAGTCTGAAGCCTGCAATCCAAATAAATTATTCACCTCTTCCCATTCTATTACTTTTCCCTCTCTAATTATTTGCTTCAAAATACCTTGATTATTTTGCCAGTTTTCCCCAATAAATTCCAGACACTTTTTGTCTATTGTCAGAATCCCTAATTGTAGTCATCCCTATTGGCAAAATCTCTTTTATCCATTCTTGTGTTGGCTTAGTTCTTAGAGAACTTTCTGATATTTTATGAATATAATATTATGTATGGTTATTGTTATTCTCCTTAAGGATCTGCATCCAAAATGTCAGTCTCTCCTTATTTCTTAAACTAGCCTCCATTTCACCATCATTGCTTTCCACTTTGAATTATAGGTTTCTGCTTATGTTATGTATTGGAGCCTTAACTGTGTAGCTCTGAAATACGCCTTTAAATCAAGTAATTCCAGACCGTCTTGTTCAATTGGAAGAGGTCAGCTTATCCCACTTGACTCTTGCTGTCTTCCCCTTCCAGATAAAATCCTTCAGCTCTTTACTAACTGCTATCCACAACTACTCTGGTTGATAAAAATATGCCTGACTTGTGTATAAAACTCAAGGGACTAGAAATGTTTTAACTGCTTGCATCTTGCAAGCCATATCCATAGAACAGAGCCTCAAATTTCTCAGTTTTCTTTTCAGTTGATGAGTTGATGGGGTGGAGGTGGAAATGGATCTTCAAATTCTACTAAAATGAGATTTTATATTGGCAAAAAGATACTGATTGTGCATATGGATTGTTCTTCATAATCTCCCACTTTAGACATTTGAAACGGTGGTGACCTTAACTACCTATAACTGGAAAACGTGGCAAGTACTAAATAATAAGCTGTCAGAACTTGTTTTCTTACCAGTTTAGTATTGTGTTTAAATCTATCAAAGCTCAGTAGTCCACATACCTCTCAATTTCTTTGATCAAGAATACTGGACAAAGTGAAAACTAATTGTGGGGGGACAAAGGCCCAAATCAGTGAGTTTATAGAAATATGACTGCAATTCACTTAAATAGTGACTACACCAGATTTTGCACCAGCATGCATTTTTAGAGCTTATAATAAGTGGTATGAAACTCTAATGTTGGGTAGGATTGTCTTGCTGTAATCCTCAGTGATTTACCCAAAATTAAAAAAAATGTTATGAGGTACAGGACCAATAATACGAGGTAATATCAAGGATGTTATACATAATTAAGGACAGTTTGGCAGTATGTCTTGCTTTCTCTTTCAAAGTACAAGTTACACTTGAAAAAGTCAGTAAAGGTAGTACTTTTCTGGATACAAGCCATTAGCAAGGAGAGTAGACAAATTAAATTAAAAAAAAATAAAAGAAAGTTGCTCATTGCAAGAAGTGCCAAGTTGCACTTCCAATGCAGTGCAGCTCTTGCAGTCTCAACTAACTTCTTAATGTGTGCAGGAATCATGAAAAAAAAACAGTTATAGATTCATAGGTTCATAGGAGGTTACTAGGCTAATGGCCCTAAAGCCATACAAGTCTAGCCATATTTATCCTGAGTTGCCCCAGTTGGCGGTTAGGTGAGTAAAGTTCTCAGAGGTAAGGGTCTATGGTGGTTAATATGAAATTCCTATGTCCAGGAGGGACATGGATACTACCTCAGGAGTGAATTTGTGATCAGCCACCCATTGATCTAGGTTGCGCTTGAAGAGATTCAGAGAGAGGCTCTGTTTCATGTGAATTGGAAGCTTTTTCCAGAGAAGTGACAGTCTCTCGGAGAAATATCTATCTCTCCAGCATGACCTGTTCCTGTCAGAGGCTAGATTATAATTCCTGGAATGAGTGACCTCCTGCAGTTTGATTTATAAATGTGTAGCATTTCCATCAGGGTCAGGTCAGCGACTGCCCTGCAAGCCAGGCACAGGTCACCCTTAGCAACCTGTAGGAGACAGAATACAGTGACAGGGCTTTCAGTCTTTCCACATAAGACTTGTTTTGTGTACCATGTAATTTCTTGGTGAGAAACCTCTGTGGTTTCTCCAGTTGTTGCAGGTGTCTGGTGAGGTACATGCAAAAGGGAGCATTGTACTTAATTATTGGCTGATGATGGCTGAGTATAATGTAATTATAAATCCTTAGAGCTAGATGTGATGCCTTTCCTTATAAGATATGCCACAAAGAGATTTTCTTACTACTGTAGATACATGGTGGTCCAAGTTCAGATTTCTATCAACCTGAGTACTCAGATCATGTACCCCTTGGTTTACACTTATGGGGGTCATGTCTGTAGTATAATTAGCAAGGATGCCAGCTTTCCCAAAGGAAATAATAATGCATTTTTTACATTTAGCTTTAATATCTGGCTTTGGCACCAATCATTTATCTGCATTAACCCTGTCTGTAGTATATTAACATCAATGGAAAACTTAATAATTGCTCCCAATTTGCAATTATAAGTGAACTTGTCAGCCATAGGCCATCCAAGTTTGCCTGGACTTCTGAGAAATAAATTCTGAACAGTAAAGGGTCCAGCACAGAACCTTCTGGTACAGTACTGGTGACTGGTCTTTTTCTAGAGGTAAAGTCACCCACTTTGACCGTATGTGTCCTGTCAGTGAGCCAGTTAGCTACCCATATGGTAATGTAGGGGTTAATTCCCAACTGGGAGAGTTTCTGTGTGATACATTAGTGGAGGATTGTGTCAGATGCCTTGGCTAGGTCAAGATAGGCGTTATGCTCTGTTTTTCCCTGGTCCAAGGTCTTGGTGACTTTCTTGAAGAAGTCAACCAAATTTAACAGGTATGATCTATCTTAAACAAATCAAAACTGGGTTGGGTCCAGAGTTTGGAGATTACCTATGTCCTTATTAATAAGGTCCATAATGATTGTTTCATGGCCTTGCAGATGAAGTTAGTCAAACTTATGGGCCTATAATTCCCAGGGATGGTTGATGGTCCTCCTTTGTGCATAGGGATTACTGTTGCTGGTCTTCATTTTGCCAGAACACAAGCAGTTTGCAGGCTGTGGTTAAACAGGTCATGTTTTAAGTTATTTAAAAGGCAACCTGGGATTTTGTATGATCCCAGAAATGCCATGTTTTTGGCCTTGAAGAGCACCAAGACAACCTGCTCCCTTGGGATAATAGGCTGAGGAATGGTGCCAGGTATACTTTGGGGGATGACTGGAGGGGACAGGAGGGTGGTTTCCTTCAAATCTGCCAGCTAGCATGTTGGGTATTACCTCCAGTTAAGTATGAGAGTGCCATCCGCAACCAGTTCAGCATAGCTGAGTATTCCCATTTAGATTTCAGATGCAGTTAAAGAATGCCTTGTATTTATTCTTAGATAGGGGGGGTATTTTTGCTTCGTAATTAGCTTTTAAGGAATTGATAAGATTTCTAATTTGTTTGTTTAAGCTAGAGAGGGATTTCTTCCTCTGTTGAGCCAGTTCCCTCTTGTTTCTTCCTCTTCTTTTATAGCCTGTTTATACTAGGTGTCCACCAGGGAGGCTTGTCTTTTTTTGGCAAGATCTGGTATTAATCTGGTCAGGTACAACCAATTATATACAATTGCTTAGGAAATCCTGACACCATAGTATCTTGGTGCCCCACTTTTTCCTTATGTTAATGGCTTTAATCAGTGCTACAACATAATATTGTTTCATGCCATTATTATTCTATATCCTTCCATTCTTCTCTGTAGCATCAATTATTGTTAATTTCCAAGTCAGTATGTTTTCTTTATCACTTTTTATTTCCTCATTACATATTGTTGTTCTTATTCTCATCTTCTCCCAGAAAGTTTTGCACTTATATTAAAATATTATCAATATTAAATTCCCATACCCCTCCTTTGCCCACTGTCATACTCTATACAAGTTTAAAAAAAGAATAAAGAACTGGATTTATAGTTTCATAGTTTCATAGTATAATACTAGGCTATCTTCTCTAGGGCATTTATAAGCCTAGCCAAAGTGTATGTGGCTTTCGCCACCCCATGTAATGATACAAAAGTGTACAATTTAAATTAAATTTAGTTTACTGTGCCTCTGTCTAGCAATGACACAGAGATGACCCCCGGGGTAAACCTACGATCACCCATCCATTCATCTAGATTTCTCTTGAAGAGAGTCAGTGAGGGGCTCTGCCTAACATGGACAGGTAAATTCAAAAACAGCAATCTGGAAGTCCGTGAACACTCTTTATTGTAAAAACTCTTAAGCGCTTTTCGTACGTACTATGTACGAACTTCATCAGAGAATCCATTAGTGCAGAACACACCCTTAAATAACTTTTTACAGATCAGCTGATGTTACGCTGATTATTATATTTAAAAGACCAGCATCATAAAACTTTGATTTTACATATTTTAAAAATGTTAAATATCATTCAAGAATTATTTGACTTAAATATATTAGATAAATATCCACATCCATTCCTTTAAAAATGAATCAAAAAATAATAAAACATTATAGCTAAACAATACATCATATTAGTATATTAATTTATCTATAAGTTCATATATACAACCCACATCTCCAATCCCCGAAGCTACCATACTAAATATAACCTTTATAACTTGAATTATATTAAATAAAACATATTGTATTATATTCCCACTAAAAACCAGACTTCATTCAGTGGTTTATTTACTCTCCCTAATAATGGGCCACATATTCATTAAGGAAAAATCATTCAAAAACAGTGTAGAATACCAAAAAATAATATTATATTATTTTACTTATGTTTTAACCATCAATTAAATAGGCTTAATAAATTTATTAATTAATATTCAATAAATATATTATAACTATTATTTAATATAAAAGATTATCAATATATTTAATGTTATCTAATTAGGCTACGTAATTTTAAGATAGGCATGATAGAACAAATATCATTCAAACCAGGCAGGCAATACGAAAACAATCTAATTTGCCATACTAGTTCCAAATGTTCAAGTTACAATTCAATAGGTCCACCTCTGATATTTGATGTTAATTGATCCAAAACCCAAAATTTAAAATTGTGTCCAGGGAATTCATTAATATGCCTAGCAAGAGCATTCTCAA